>NC_056739.1:1330903215-1331145715 GCF_019279795.1 Protopterus annectens
GTATTCATGACATATTATGCTAGATACAAAAAAATGGTGTACATCAGATTTTTTTGATCTACTCTGTGACCAGATAAACACCAGGTGATTAAATATATACTTATGAGGTCGACTGAATTTTCATGGCCCACAGTAACTAACACCATCATTTCAAATGTAATAGTATATATTTGGAATTTAAATCTAACTTGAAAGAGTCTACAAACAAGTCAAGCAAATATTTCAAACTAGCTTGAGCCAATGAAGAAATAGAATGAAAAGCATTTCCATGAATATTGGACAATTGTATTATTCTGAGCAGTTAGGTGATTTTCTACGCATCACATTAGGAGTAAATGTTAACACTACTGTTAGGAAAGTGCTGTGTAGATGTTTAGTAGTGCATTTAGCTGCTATTGTAAAAGCTAATGTTACTCAGAAAAAGGGCAAAAAGGTTGCATTTGGATTTAAATTAGAGCAAATATATTATGTTCTATGCAGGCTGGTTGAAGTATGTCCTGTATACAGCAAATATATTGAAATCATACCCTTATTGATTCTTATAACAGCAGATGATCCATTTTACCATGAAAGAACTAAAAGGTTAACAGAGTTCTGAATTTAGGAGTCCTACGTGAGTAATGTCTTCAAAGAAGACTTGTGTGGAGATATGATCATTCCTGCAGAGACAGACTCAGATGATACTTTTTGCTGGACATGCACACATGACATGGATGCTTTGTGTAATAGCTAGATGCTGGCTTAGACGTAGGATCCATGTAAAATAGCAGACTGCATTAAGTCAGAGACAGAAGTATTGTATGACATCCCACACAAAGTTAAGTGGTGCATCTTTGCAAGACTATGTTTGAATAAACAGAAAAACTATAATCAGCACAGGGCCACTTCATAGGTAAATTTTATTACATAAATGTGGTAAAATAGTAATATATACTTCAAAATATACAAACATGCTATGTTTCACACAAACAGGTTCTTCAGCAGACAACATGCTGAAGGACCTGATGGTCCAAAAATATCATTATTTTAATGCATTTCTTCAATAAACTAAACTATTTAGCCATGCAGTGGTCTGGTATTGATTATCTATGCTTTTTATCTACTTACAGTACTCATTTGAAAACTCATGTAACTATTGCCTGCATTTTCTTCTAAGTGCCATATGGCTAGATGATGCATTGATCTCTTGTTTTCCATTGTAGACCTACATCTCACTAATGCCGCCACTCTGCAGGATACACAGGAATCACAGGTTGAGCAAGTATGAGTCTACTTCGTGGTCCTTGAAAATAAATTATTGAATTATTTGTCTGCTTTTCAGACATAGTGCTCTGGTTCACCTGTATGTAACCCAGATGAATGGGAGTTTGATGGGTTGATAAATTCCAACAGCTTGGTTGCCTGGGGCCAAAATGTGTGTTTGTTTATTTATTTACTTATTTTCTTATTCACTGATTTACTCTGAGGAGTTAAGTGGACTGGACCTTAGACTTTTTCATTTATAACTTATTTACAATAACCAAGAAAAAAAAGCACTATTCAGTCCCATGTATTGCCTTGCAGAGGAGTGATAGTGCTACGTTAGGATGTAATTGAGTTAGTGAATAATAATGACAGAAGCGGAAGATTGAGAATCAATGCATCATACATAGCAGATGCACATTCATGGAAAATTAGCTGAAGAATTCCTCTTGTCTATATGTGGCTATTACATCTCACTGTCATGTGGCTAGTTGTGCTACGTATGTTAAACTACCATAAGGTAGTCCAAATACATACATTTAAGGGTGAAAGATAGCCAGTATGTCATCTGCGTGCACATTCAATCAGACTGTGTACCAAGCTGACCATTCTTCGCAGACAACTGTAGTTCTCAACACTTAATTTCCTCTTCTAGCATTTGAGGTCTGCCCTTGAAGCAACGGAGGACAAAGACAGGGATATGCTTTAAATTATGGTTTTAGGCATATAAGAAGCAGAAAAAGAAAAAAATATTTGCATCTACTTGGTTCTTAGGAAGACTGGGAATTAGAGTAAGTTGTATTAGCTGAAGTTTTAAAAACAAAATTTAATGTGTGACACCATTTCACGAAGGTCTAATAGAATAATATAATAGTAATCCTGTCTAGACAGACTGCTACAAAAAACAACAGATGTTTCTTGAATGACAAATTAAAAAAATGCATGCCATTTCAGATAAAGCATTATTGTGTGTATTTGGCTTTGTTTTTCAAACTAATAGTATGTCCTCAGGTGTTACACTTCAAGCTGTTCAATTTTTGTCACTTTATTAATCTAATCTGACAGCCAGATCATGCTTCTGTTTACAAAAATAGCATGGGACAGCCAGACTTTCAAGAACTGAAAAGTCAAATGATGAAGTCCTGGTTTCCAAAACTGAAAGTTACATCTAGTCTTTATTATCTTAAACAAGCACTGAGATAAGCCTTATCAATATTAATTTTTAACACATGAAGTTGTTTCTCCCCTAACAGTGAAAATCTCTTAAGGTTCACAAACCATAGAATCTTATACTACAAAGATTGTATTACCATGATGTTAATTTAGAAAAAAACAAGACACAAACAGTTCAGTGTTTTAAAGCAAGCCTGTATTCAGAATTCATGAAATTTTGTTCAGTGTTATCTTCTTGGCTTATTCAAATTATTGCATATTTTTAGAATTGACTCATAAGACAAAGGTTTTGCAAACCATATATTCATCTAATATATATAAAGTACAATGGCACATTTCATATGAAAATCTTGTTAAAAACTATCATTAAAAAGATATGTCACACAGAATTTTGAGGTTTTATTCTACTTCTGAAATGTAAGTCCTGATTCTCAACAATATAAATTGTAAGTTACTATAATGGCAGTTTTCCTGGGAATTTAAATAGCCATGTCCTTCTTTGAATGCACTATATATGTAAGGGATGCTTGCCTGGTGGAAAATTTTAGTAGAGTAATGTAACTAGGTACATATCTTGAAAGCTTTCCATCTGAAAAAAAAAACACTGTGAGGGCATGCTTTTTGACCTGTATGCAGTTTCTGGACCATTGTATATACCTGATATATGTATGGGATATTACTGTGTGATTATCTTCCATACAAAATGCATGTGATTTAAAAGTGGCAGTAAAAGTTGAAAATAACTCAAAAAATATTTTCATGGTGCTCACCTTCTGAGTCTGCTCTGTTTAATGAGAAGTTAAAACCACTTAATACACAAGTTACTTTATTTAATACAATTGTGAGTGAGTCAGTGATTGGTCAGTGAGGACAGAGATTAATTGTGTGGTAAAATATGAATATTATGAAGGTTGCAAAATGAAATCTGCACCACCATAATGTATCACATTCCATGCGTAGAGAACTGAAACTTTCCTGCAACTGAATACTATAGTTTGGAGGTCATACGAACGGATTTGGCAAGTTTTACTGGTCAGTTTGATGAATATATTGAGCAACTAAGAATGGTTATGACTGATGAAGCACTGTCTGCATGACTGCCTGAAAACTGTTGAACTAGCCAAATGTGAGCAATTAATAATAGAACAAATAAGATTGTAAATAAACTCAAGAAAATGAACATTTTACTAGAATGGAAAACAGAAAATGGAATTTTATGTTTTATGGTATTTAGGAAGTTAACAAAAAACTTGGAATATATAAAAAGTGATGCAGTGGGTGAGTTTTATGCAAAAGTCATAGGAATAGCACAGATTAAGAGTTTGTTTTATTAAAGTTTAAAGTCAAGTATGAAAAAAGCCAAGTTTTCATTGCAATTTTTGACATGGTATGGAAAATGACAAGCACCCCAAAACTTGTGGAAACTGAGGAGAAACATGATTATTCCAAAGTGACATTATAGGTTCATAGGTAGGTACTAGGCTATCTGCCCGAGGGCATTTTTAAGCCTAGCCAGAGTGTGTTGGCTTTCACCGCCCCATTGATTAATTAATTGAGCCTCTATCAAGCAGAGCCAATGAAGTGATCCTAGGGGTGTATTTTCTCTTACCCATCTACTCATCAAGGCTTCTCTTGAAGAGTGTTAGTGAGGGGCTCTGCCTAATGTAGTTAGGAATTTTGTTCCAAAGCATGGGGAGTCTCTGCGACAAGAATCTATCCCTCCAGCATGTTATATTTATTGTTGTGGTGAGGTTTAGCTCACTAGAGTGCGTGGCTTGCAGTGACTTGGATTTCTTTAGGAGGAGCATGTCCATCAATTCTGAGTTGGACATGGCTTTGTAAGTCAGGCAGAGATCACCTCTGAGTAAGCGATATGCCACTCAGTACAGCTGGAGATTTTTCAGTCGGGCTGCATAGGACATATGTTTGAGGCCAGTAATCCTCTTGGTGAGGTGCTTTTGTGGTCTTTCCAGCTGTTGGAAGTGTCTTGTGAGGTACATCCCAAATGGGGCATAGTACTCTATGATGGGTCTGATGAGTGACGAGTAGAGGGGCACTATAACCTCTTTATTTCTAGATGCGAACCCCTTAGTAATTAGATGGGCCACATAGAAGGATTTCCTAACTACTTTGGCAATATAATTGTCAAAGGAGAGATTGCTATCTACCTGGGTCCCCAGATCTCTTATTACCTCTTCTGTATTAAGGGGGCTGCCGCCTATGTGGTAATTTGTGGGTGTTTTGTTTTTCCCAAACGGGATGACTATACATTTTTGGCATTTAGCTTGAGGCCATGACTTTGACACCAGGTGTCTGTCTCAGTAAAGCCTTTTTGAAGGATGTCCGTGTCAGCCAGTGAGACAATTATGGCTCCCAGTTTGCAGTCATCGGTGAACTTGGTTAGCCATAGTCCTCCTGTGGTTGCCTGTACTTCTGAAAAATATATGCCGAACAGTAGGGGTCCCAGAACCGAGCCTTGCGGGACACCACTTGAGACTGGTTTAGAGTCAGACCTGGAGCCCGCTATTCTTACCGTGTGAGTTCTGTCTGTAAGCCAGTTGGCAACCCATCTTGTGATGTAGGGGTTTATGTTCAGGCTGGTGAGTTTTTCTATAATACCCAAGTGAGGAATGGTGTTGAACACCTTGGCGAGATCAAGGTAGGCTGTGTGAACCACCTTTCCCTCGTCTATGGCCTTGGTGACTGTCTTGAAGAAGTCAACCAGGTTTAACAGGCATGATCTGCCCTTAACAAAGCCAAACTGGGTCAGGTCAAGTGTTTGGAGGTTCCCAATGTCTTTGTTAATGAGTTCCATGATGATGCGCTCCATAGCCTTGCAGACCTGGCAGGTCAGGCTTATGGGGCAATAGTTACCAGGGTCAGTTGTGCCCCCCCCTTTGTGGAGCAGAATAACCATTGCTGTACACTATTCTGTGGGCACGTAGCCTGTGGAGAGGCTGAGGTTGAACAGCGTGTTTAGGTGGGGGGTTAGTTTGTTCTGTAGTTCGTGCAAGACGCAGCCTGGGACACCATCTGGCCCCATTGATGCTGTGTTTTAGGCTTTTGAAAGGGCTGTTTTCACCTATGCTTCTGTGATTTCTGGGACACTACACTTTTCCGGTATTGTTGTGGGCCCTTTTGAAGGTGGGAGGGAGGTGAAGTTTGCACTGAATCTATCTGCCAGGATGTTGGCAATATCAGTAGGTTCAGTATATTTTGTGCTATTTTGCACTAACTCAGAGCATATCTGCAAGTTGCCACTTAGATTCTTGACCTAGCTAAGGAAAGCTTTGTGGTTATCTTTTGAATCCTTGGCTATTTTTCTTTCATAGTTAGCCTTGGATGATTTTATGAGGGACCTTAGTTTCTTACTGATACTGATCAGGGATGTCTTTCCTTCTTGGGATTTGCTTTTTTTCTGAACTAGTTTCCTCCTTCTGTTGTATAACCTGTTTATGGCAGGGGTCCACCAGACTGGTTTCCTTCTCTTAGGGAAGTGAGTCTTGGTCTTGCTAGGGATGGCACGATCCATGCATCCTTGTAGGTGCTCATAGAGTGCAACTGTAAAGGATTCTGCATCTTGGGCAGTGTTATCCTTTAGCGTGGGGGCTGTGAAACTTACCACCTCTGCCTTAAGTAAGGTGAAGTTTGCTTTAGAAAAGTTTTCCACTGTGGTTTCCTTGGTTGGGGGTGGTGGTGGAGTGTGGACATCCAGGATGATTAGTTTATGGTCTGATCTAACCAGTGATGGGTTGACCTCCGGTACGGAACACCTGTCGCCCATGTTGGTGATGACCAGGTCCAATATGTTGTGGCCTCTGGTAGGGGAGTTTACCAGCTGATCCAGGGCATTTGAGTTGATAAATTCCAGGAAGCACTGAGCCTGGGAATTTGTACTCAAGTAGTTTTCCCAGTTAATGGTAGGGTAATTGAAATCGCCCAATATCAGGGTGTTCGGTAGGACCTTCATGTTTTCCAGTGTCTCCAGAAAGGTGGAGTGGTGGTCCTGGGTCATGGAGGATGATCTATAGCAGGCCACAATTTGCATTGCAGATTTGCCCGATGTTAGTTGCACATGGATGATCTCAGAGGTATCATGCTGCACCACTAACCTGGAGGTGAGGGTATCCTTGATGAATATGGATACACCCCCTCCTTTTGTGTTTCGGTCCATGTTCTGTTAGCCAAAATGTGTGGTCTGAGTTGTAGCCCAGTAGTGCTGGAGTGCTCTCTGGAGCCTTGAACCAGGTTTCAGTTACTGCACAGAAGTTGACGTTTTCCATACTTAGGAGTGCTTAGAGCGCATGCATTTTGAGATTTAAACTCCTGGCGTTGAGTAGCATAACCCTCATTTTTTTACTTGTGCTGTTTACGAAGGTGGGTTTGAATTTTGAGCCTTGCCTAAAAAAGGCACTATGGGGGCAGCAAGAGCCTTGGCCAGTATTCGAAAGCCAAGGGGTGACAGGTGCAAGCCGTCTCTTGCGAAGCAATGTGGCTTGTCAAGCAGGTCATCCCAGGCTGACAGACACTGGATCCCCTTTGAATGACACCAGAAGCTTAGCCAATTGTTGAAATTGATCATTTTTTCTTTATACTGAGGTATCATTCTTGGTGAGGGTAGGATGCTACTCAGGGTCATACCTGCCTGGGCTACATGATCAGAGAGCTCTTCCATGTCTCTTTTCATGTAGTCCAGGGAGGTACAGTTCAGGTCATTCACACCAACATGAACAATAACAGAGTCATATTTGTACTTGTTCAGGAGTGACCTGAGTGCTTGTGTTATGTGGCGGATGCTGGCTCCCGATAGGCAGCTAACAGTAACCTTCTCCTTGTCCAGCCTAGTGAGTGGGGTGTCAGTGTGCCTGATTATTGAGTCACCTACCAGTGTGTTAAGTATATTATTTTGCCTTAAGGGCTGTGATTGTGGGGCACATTGATTTTGTGTTTTATGTGTTGTCTGGTTTGGGACGGGAGGTGCAGGTTTTGTGGGTGTCTTCTTTGGAGCTCTCTGATGCTTTTGCAGGTTTTTATTTAGAGCCTCTGAGTATGATTTCATGTATTTATGTGTATTTTTTGCCAGTGCTGGTTTAGTAGGTCTATGTGAGGATGGAGGTGTGGTAAAAGTGTTAACCTTCTCCTCATGACTGTCTGTTCCAGTCTTGGGTGGAGAGACCTTAGCCTCCAGTTTGGCTGTATAATTGCATCTCTCGCATATGTTAGATTTTTGTGGTAGGAGGAGAGGGCTGTCTGTGTACATGAGGCAGTTGCAACATTGCCTCAGGATACTCAGATTCACCAGCTGGACTGGAGAGTACACCTGAAGTTGCCCTTTGGTCATGCCTGAATAGTAGGATGAGCTGCTTAGTCACTTGGTTGGTGAGGGGTGGATAAAGAGCCTTGCCCTGCTGGGCAGTCAAGTGTCGGGGTATATTAGTGCTTGCTATTAGGTTTGAGCAAGTGCCTGACTGTAGGATGCTTTTTGAGTGCTTAGGTTGAGAGTTAGACTAGTTTCAAGTAAAAAACTGAAGAGAAGACTTAGTGGAGCCGGGAATAATTTAACCCTAGCTAACCGGTGCTGCCCGGCGCACAAAACCGTGCAATGCGTTTTTTAAACTACTAACTTCTGGGCTGGAACCACTCCTCCAGGGACAGATGGCTGCTCAAAGTTCCCCTCTCTCACAGGTGAACAGAGAAACTTCCCCCTATCCAAGTAAGGTATGGGCAACTCAGAAACTTGTAACACAGCCCTGAATTCAGCACTAACCTGAAAACTGGACTATACTAGCTTAGAAATGCAGGAAACAAGAAATTTTTTTTTTGGAAAAGATAAGGCAAAAACAGTAAAAAGTACACTTAAAACAGCTTTAAACGACTACAAGCAATCAGAAAAAGCTATTGCACATTAAAAAGTAATTTACATTTTCTAGATGTGAAAATGTGAATGTAAAAGGAAAACTGGCAATTTTGATTTTTTGGTTTACCTTTATATCGTCGATCACACTTTGTCGAATGGCCACTTAATCAATGCAGTTTACGCGAACCAAAACCGCAAAAAATTTTAAACATCGAAAAACATTCGATATTTCCAGCTGCGCAACATCTCCACACCATTGCTACCATGGCTCAAAAAGGGGCAAGGTTTTGTCGTTCGCATATTCAGAATTCGACGTTGGAGACGTTCGCATTTCGGCATTCGCAGAAGTCATGTCGCCCATATCGAGATCGATGATATAAAGGTAAACCTGATTTTTTTGAGAAGGATAACTGCTGACTTTTGATAATCTGGATAAAGCCACTGGAAAAATAATAGGATTACCAATAACAGTAGTTTAACCACAGATGTGACAAAGAGGCTAAGTAAAAGTTCTATGTGAAGGCTTGAAGTAGGATCTGTTAGAAGTGCTATTCTAAAAAAACAAGGTAATGAAAACATTATCCAATGAGTATACGTATGTGCTAAAAATGGCCTGAATGTATTTATGTCACTATATGAACAGTTATTCATAGTTCTGAAATTTTAATCTAAACTATAGAGTAATAAATATACAATTTCTAGATTTACAACTAATTTATGCAGAAAAGGCACAGCAGTAACTTTTTTCATTTAGTGTGCATCTGTGATGCTCATAGAAAAATATAGTTAAAAGTTCATTGTGAAGATTTTGTTTATATGGAAGGATGTTACAGGCTCTTTTTTTTAAACTATAGGACAGCTCATGTGGAACACTTTGCAGGTTTTGGCCTGTGAGGAACCAAGTGTATGACTGAAGACTTTCTGAGTATTAAGATAGATTAACATGGAGTAGGGTTCCCTCTTTTCTTGACTACTGTTCAGGATTCTAATATGGGTTTATTTGAACATCAAGATAGGGGGTGGGGTATAAATTGTTAGGCCTTACAAGAGAAATATATATGAGGATATCTGCAGGGTGGGGGAGCCAGTCTGCTCCTCCTTCCCTCCTATGTGATCCTTTGGTTCTTAAATAGTTGTATTGCCAAAGGTCTGAAATTTGGAATAGTTTCTTACCTCCTGGTGACCCCAGCACGTCTGTCTGAGTATGTAATTTTGTTAAATATCCGACAGTCACTAAAGTGCACTTTGCATACTTTTTTAGTTTGTATTTGTTATTTTTACCTTTTTAATATGCAAGTATTTAACAGTGCTGACCTACCAACAGATCAGAAGCATTGTGTACTGTTCAGAAGGATAAAATCTTAAAACACTTAGCGCTGGAGAGATCTTTTGCCAAAGTACAATACTTTATGAATGGCTGTGCAAAGGCTTCTTGGAGAATTAGACCCATTCAGTACATTCTTCAATTTATTATACTTTTGTAGTATAGAGACAAAGCAGACATTACATTATGGCACTGCCTTCATCAGTTGTAAATAAATTAGCAATAAAAGTTTTACAACAGAGAAGAGCCAAATATGCGATTGTTACTTGTGCTATAATTCTGGATAGTGCCACCTCCTTACATAATAAATGCATGCATTTTAGGAG
The DNA here is from genome assembly GCF_019279795.1 of Protopterus annectens. Taxonomy (NCBI): domain Eukaryota; kingdom Metazoa; phylum Chordata; order Ceratodontiformes; family Protopteridae; genus Protopterus; species Protopterus annectens. The sequence continues at coordinate 1,330,913,138 of NC_056739.1, forward strand.
GCTATAATAAGATTTATAGAGCATGGTAAGGCTGTACTAACCACTGTTTGTGTTTATGTTGTTTAATATACTACAGATGAACTCTCTCTCATTCCTGAAACAATGATAAAGGCCTTGGTAACATAGTAAACAAATCTACCTTTGATTTTATTTAGCTTTTTCCAGCCCTAGACATATCAGTTTTGTGCTTGCACAGCAAGATATACAAAAAGCTCAATAACAATATATAAAAAAAGAAAACTAGAATAACAACTTGGGATTTTCCTGACACCTTTACAGTCAAAACCCATCCCTTGCTATCAGACAGCTCCTAGTAATATATGAAATAGAAAACATCATAGATTCACAAATTAGTAGCAAGCCATGACCCAGCCTTGACTTTCAAGAAGATATAAAAGATTTGATAGCCATCATTAAGGATCCACCTGCATGTAGTGAGGCTGTCTGTGATGAAATTCAGTATCAGATGTGAGAAATCCCTGCCAGCCTGTGCAGATAATAACTGCTTGACTTACTGAGGCCTGAACATTTAGCGATCTGTTAAAGTTTTAAGTATGAAATGTGTAATCTGATATATTTATTTCTGTAACAATTTTCTTTTTGGTTTGTAGCTTGTCTTGATGTATACAGTTTACAGACTCTGAAACCGTGTGACTCGTTTATAGTATAGCTGCTTGATTGACTTCACCTAAAAGTTGTGTACTTTCCAGGTCCTGTCATCTTAAATCATTCTGAGTTCCCCCTTGCTGTATTCACTCCCAGCAGTCTCTTGTATTCACATAGTTCTTGTTATTCCCTGCTAGGGGTATGTGAGACTAAAGAGGAGTTAATACATTTGAAGTATAACACCTGTGTGGTTTGAAATGTTATGTCTACTTGGTTTTGGAAATATTTTGTTTTATATTGAAAACAACTGTTAATGATAGTCATGTCAGAGTCCCCTGAATGTTATTAAAAGTCTGTCCCCATGGAAGACATTTTACTGCTGTGCTCAGAGATTATTGAATTGCATTCCATTCTCAATACATAGCTCATGCATTAAGAAGGTATTTAGGATGGTGGTGAAGTTATTCTTATGCGCCTGATGAAATTGCAAATACCATAGATGTGCATGATTTAAGTTTTGTGTCTTTGGTGAAATTGGTGCTGTTCTCCATTTTTCCCATTGCTCATATAAGCAACTTTCAATCTAGTCAGCAACATTTTTTCCACAACTGTTTTAGCTAAGTAGGTTTGTTTTTTATTCTAGTAGTAATAGTCACATGCTTCTTTGGATTCATTGTGTGTGTGTGTGTGTGTGTGTGTGTGTGTGTGTGTGTGTGTGTGTGTGTGTGTGTGTGTGTGTGTGTGGGTGGGTGCATGCACGCCTGTGGAATGTGCAACTACATACCTCATTTTTTTAGATGCCAGTGTGCATTTCTCCCAACATAGGATCACATGAGGTTATTAGGCTATTGACCAGGCGGTCATTTCAAGCCTAGCTGTTATATCCCAATATAATACCATAGATACTCTAGTCAATACCCAGGTTTGTATTTAGTAATGACTGCCCATGTCCAGCAGGGTTGTGGGTGCTATCCCCAGTAAGAATTTACAGTGCTCCAACCACACGTCCAGGTTCCTTTTGAACAGTGTCATAGAGGTGCTCTGCTTCACATGAATTGGCAGCCTATTCCAAAGATGTGGCATTCAATAGGAGACAAATCTATCCCTCCAGCATGTCCTATTTAAGTCACAGACCATATTTAGGTCCTTGGAATGGGTAGCTCTAATCCCATTTGATTTACAGATGTGCAGCAGGTTCATTAGGTTTGTGTCGGAGATTGCTCTGCAAGTCAGGCATAAGTCTCCCCTAAGAAGTCTATACGATGCAGAGTATAGTGACAGGGACTTTAGTCGGTCTGTGTAAGGCATGCTCTGGAATCCCTTGATCTTCTTTGTTAGAACTTCTGAGGTCTCTAAAATTGCTGCAGGTGCTTTGTACAGTACATGCCAAGAGGGGCATTATAGTTAGTTATGGGCCTGATTAGTGACAAGTATAAAAGGGTTAGAACCGTCTTTGCTGTAGAGGTGATGCCTTTGCTAATCAAGTGTGCTACATAGAAGGTCTTCCTTACTACAGTAGACAGATGGTGGTCAAAGTTAAGGTTGCAGTCTACGTGTAATCCAAGATCCCTTACCACTTTGTTGGTACATAGGATATTGTTATTAATTTGATAGAGTGAAGGGACATTGTTTTTATTGAAGGGAATGGTGACGCATCTCTCTGTATTCAGTTTGAGATCATGACTAACACACCAGTCATAGGTCTGTGTAAGACCCTCCTGAAGTATACTGACATCATCTGGGGATTCAATAATTGCACCCAGTTTGCAGTCATCCACAAACTTGGTCAGCCACAGCCCTTTACTTTGTTTTGGCCTGAACTTCTGAGCAATATATATCAAACAGTAGGGGGTCCAACACTGACTCTTATGGTACCCTGCTGGGAACAGGTCTGCTGGTTGATGTTGTGTGACCAACTTTGATAGTATGTGACTGGTTTGTGAGCCAGTTGGCAACTCATCTAACAATAAAGGGGTTTACATTCAGTTTGCTAAGTTTATTGGTAATGCCTGAGTGTGGGATTGTGTCAAAGGATTTGTCAAGTCGAGGTATGCTGTGTGCACAGATTTGCCCTCATTAATGACCTTAATCACATTTTCAAAGAAATCCACCAGGTTTATCTGGCAGGATCTGCCCTTGACGAAGCCGAATTGGGTCAGATCCAGGGTTTGGAGGTCACCTATGTCTTTATCTAGGAGGTCCATGATGATACTTTCCATAGCCTTACAGATGAGGCTGGTCAGACTTATGGGTCTATAATTCCCTGGGTCTATTGCTAAAACCACCTTTGTGGATTAACTGTTTGGACCTATGGTTGAATAGGGTACTTAATGATGATGCTAGCTCATGTTTTAGTTTGTTTAGAAGACAGCCTGGGATCCCATCTGGTCCCAGAGAGGCTTTTGTTTGCCTCAGACAAGGCTTTAATTGACCTGCTCTTCAGATATATAGGGTGAGGAGGGGGAGTTGAGGGCAAGGTTTGTGTTACCATTGGAGGGGATAGGGGAGTGAAATTTTCACCAAATCTGTACACTAGCAGTTTTGCTATACCCGCGGGATCAGTGTGTGCATGTGATACTGTAAGCCACTAGTTCAGCACGTGTTTGGGTCCTACCTATTAGGGTGCCGGCCCTTTGGTTATTCAATCTTTATCCATTTCCTGGCAGGCAGGAGCCCATTTTTTACCACTGGGTAAGCAGTAGCACAAATGCGTTTGCTGTGCACCATTCAGAAAGCTTTCATATTAACATGTCATTCTGGTTTCTTTCTTTGATTGCCAGATAATGGTTTCAGTAAGTGCACTTACACAGTAGTGTTTTTTTTTTCACTCTGACAAAGCTACCATGCTATGCACTGACTTACCAAAGTTCTGACTTTCTGTGCAGTACATTGATGTCTCTGACTAGAGCTAAAAATTGTCACTGAGATCATCCTGCCTACTCAGTTAAAACAAAATGTAATCATTTGTTATTTCTAGATATTAATTTGATATAATAGGAGGAAGAGGACAGAGAAAGAGAGAGAGACTGGTGTAGTCCTGACAAGACATTCTACAATAATCAGTTCATTTGTATTACTTTGTTGCACACACAGGTTGTGTGATTTTTGCTAACTCAAGATCAAACCAGGTACTGCAGTTTTATTTCTTATATTGGTTCATTTATAACATGTCAGAGTAAATGTATGAAATCAGCCTTAAACTAAAAACATTATGATGGGATTCATACACATTTATAACATCAAGCAGAACAAATTTGTGTGTGTAGAGCCAATGCACAGGGTGTTAGGGATTCTAAGACAGGTAATAAGGACAGGTAAGGATCAAAACAGCAGTGTATGCAGTGCATACAAATGAGTACATAATGACAAAGAAATGAGGATCCCCATGCAAATGAGAAATGGAGTATACAAATGATGACACACAAAATGGAAGCCCAATTCAGAAACATATAAAATGGTAGCACTGTGGCACATACCCAGTTTAAACACTGGGAATTGTGGTGTACATGACAGGAGAGATGCAGCAGTAGTACCATACCAGAATGTGTTGGCAGCTGCCATCAGAGTCAGTGCCCACAATGTTCTATGTTAGGGCCGGTCATGCCTGTGGAGGAGGTCAAAACAACACCTGACATGCCACCTCCAGCAGATTGCTGACCATTTCTTTGTCAACATGACTACTCTCTGGGTCCTAGCTGAACTTTGTTGCTCAGAAACAGAATTGAGGGGGTGTATAATGTGCCCATTCCTGTGGATATGGAGGTGTGTTTAACCTTGGCCATCTCAGCTACAGCGTGTTTCAGCAACTTTCTGGGGAAACACTATGTATATCACAGGCATCAGCCCCATAAATCCTAAATAGATTTTTCACCATTAAGCTACAGCATGCAGATGAGAATATTTTGTTCCCTGTAACTGCAGAGAATAGAACCAGCACCACACAGGAATTTTATACCATAACCCATTTCCCTGAGATCGCACCTGGTCCAGTGGGACTACAGTACATCAATAAGAAGGTCTTCCACTCCATGAACTGTCAGGTGGCGTATAATGCACTGGACATTATTTTAATGAACCTGTGCACTACTCAGGCAATTTACATGATTCACATATTTTATAAAGGTAAAAGCTATACCAGAGTTTCCTGTGAAAAGACTTCTGATATGATAATCTGGTTGGTAGGTTCCCATACATGCTACATAGACAGTCCTATACATACATACAGGTACCATGCAGGCAGGGAGCAGACCACATATAATTTGTTGCAGGCAATGAGAATTATGTCCTAGATTCCTGTTTGATGACCCTGATATGCATCCTCTAGACCACAAAGGGAATGGCTTATAATGCAGGCTAGATGAAAACACAAAATGTAGTTGAGCATGTGTTTGTGCTATTGAAGGGATAATTCCATTGTGTAGCCATGTCAAAAGAGGCACTGCAATGCAGTCCAGATATCTGTAGCAAGATTTTTTTTTTGTGTGGGCCTTGCTAACAACCTGGCATTATGCAAGCAGATGGCATAGCCAGTGAACATCTTGGCAGGGTCTTCTATACCAGTCATAGCAGCAGCAGAATGGAAGGATGTAGAGGCAGATGAAGAACACACACCAGCAGTGCCACTGCTGAGGCACAGGTGGTTGAAGTACTTTGCAGCACTGGCAAAAGGAGAGCTTCTGGTCCACAGCTGTGGGCCATGACAATCAATATGAAATAAAATGATGCATGTATCATTGCACCCAGACTATGCAGAGCAGTACATGTACTGGCTATGTAGTGCATCAAACATTGTTATACCCACGCAGCTTAGGGGATGGGCAGAGTCATCACTTGAACATGTTGGGAGGGTAGGGTGGCACAGTGACAGGTGAATGCAACACTGTAACATAGGTTAGGATCATGGGAGGTTAAGATAGTAGTCACATACTTTGGGAAGTTGTGGGGACTCAAAGATCCTCCATTGGTAGGGTTAAGCTGCCATGATGTGACCATTGGAGGTAGACAATGTGTTGGCAGTGGTGTTGGGACTTGATGCAGTCCATGGCAGAAAAGATGAAGCACAACAGAAACATGAGCATCCACCTGATGGGATATACCATTTGTTGGTTCTGATAAGCTCCATTGCCAATAAACTGGTCGAGTACCATGTAAAGTGATGGTGTCAGGCTGTGTTCCCACAGGCAACTGGGAAGGGGTAAAACTACAGGAACATGCACATATATCCTGTTAAGGCACCCCAGGTAGATGACATCAGCAACAGGGATGACAGGCCATGCCTTCAGGTGACAGGGATGCCATCTCATTAATGGTCTGTGTAGTCTGACTTGGGAGGGTTTGTGGCTCTCCTCCTAGCATCTGACCCTCTCACTGCCATGGAGGGCATGACCTGTACAGGCAGACTAGATGACTGTTGCAGTGTGCCTCATAGATACACCTATGGAGGCAGTATCTGCTGGCAGTGACCTCAGCAACACTATGTGCTTCTTGTCACTAAACTCCACGTCACAATGCAGTTGGTGCATGTCATCCTGCAAGCAATGACACACACTCACTGTATTCATAATGCCGTGGTAGCGGCTGATTGAGTCTGAATCACTAACCTGCATGTCTACTGGTTAATGTCAAGGCCATATCCATATCAGAGGAGGTGCTAGAGTCAAGGCAGTGCTTAACCCCCCAACAAATCCATCCCTGATAGTAGGTATGCACACCTTAGACATGGTGTTTATTTCAGATGCTGTATGTGTTGGGGACAAAACTAATGCCTGTGAGGGACTGTCAGGGTCAAGACATCTGTCATGTACTGGTGAAGTTGTATGCTTAGTCTATACCTCTATGGGGTCTCTGTAATGATGAATGTGGGTGACCATTCTCCCTGCATTGTTTCAGACAGTGATACGGTGTCTTTAGACTGTGCCAGTTGCATGCTACCATTATCAGACACAGAAGTCCTGCTGACATCAGTCCTATATTGACCTGGTGTACTGGACTTCTCTTCCTGTGGAATCTGAGAGCGCAAGAACACACATGACAGCAGTGCTTTCCCAGAAGCATATGCCCTTTATTGCTGTCTGTCCCTACTACACATTAAAATACACGTATAGTATACACTGAGAGTCATAGCTTGTCAGGCAGATTGTTGCTGCTGCAAAACCAGTGGTGCCTGGAAAGACAGATATGCATGAGGAACTTTGAGGGTCTCTTCTGATCTATAGACATCAGCTGTAGAGGCTAGTGGCTGACAAAGTGAACTGGCAACTAGTTTCCACCCTAACAATGTAAAACACATTCTGTTATATTTTGTGAAGTAGCCTGACATGGCCCATTGGGCCATCATTAGAGCAGCCACTGGCCCAAAACATCTGCCACTATGGAGAGTGATGCCTGGGTCTGTTGCCAACTGGACTGGGATTCAGCCACACCAAGACCGCACCCCATTCCCTTCTCAGTGTTTTCTCTTACTCATACGCCAGCTCCCATTCCTTGTTTGCTGTCCAATCCTCTCCATCACCACTTTTCCATCCTCTGTATGTCTGTGCCAATTCACTGTCCTCCCAACCTTTCATGCATACATTACCTCATTCCCTCTCTGAGGGTATTTCTATCTGTCTGTCCCTGCTTACCTGCCCATCTCCCTTCATCTCATCCACAACCATTACTCACCACATTCCTTCATTACCCTTCTTTTGTATACTTTACAAAAGAATTAAACACCTCACTTTTCATACTTTTTGGTTACCCTTATGTGTTTCCCTCTGTCCTGTGTTCTCCCCTTTTCTGTTTTCTTATCTACTCCATTTCTTCCACATTTATATGATGAATATGGCTTCCATTTTGCTGTGCACACCCAGAATGGTCTACTTCAGGGCTGCTGTACTGCCTGCCATGTTCAAGAGGAGTATGAGCTGTAGCTATTCAGTACTGCATTTGCACATATGACTTCTGACTGACTCATATGTACTAGCCTGCCTTTGTTTTGGTGTCTGTAACATCTGTGATATCCCCTGCTGTAAAACTGCTCCATCCATAGAGATGTATCCTGCTATTTTTCCCTTTATCACCATAGCTGTCTTTATTTGTGTTGTCATTTGCTCAGACTATCAACAATATTTAATGCCTAATACTCTGCGGCTCACTTGACATTAGCACTGCATGTTTGCACAGAACTTGACGAAGAATTCCTGCCTAAATATTAAGTAGTAATCTGACAGAAATCAAACACATACATAAATCACTTTACACTGAGGCAAAGATGAGATCAAATAAACAGATTTTTGCACCTATGTTATAAAAGGGGAAACATATCAGTGTCTTCATCAGACTACCTACAAATTTAATCAACAAAAGTACAAGACAAACCATGCTAGGATATGCCAAAGTGACATCCAAATTAATCATTATAGAACTGTTGTACATGCATTTTACAAATCACTGCTATGTATGTAATTATTGTATAACTTCAGAAACAGCAGTACACTGTGACTTTGTTTGATTTAACATGTTTTGAATGGCTTGCATTTGTGCACTAGATGAACATGCTTTCTTTCTCCCAGTAATGTGCTTTATGTATCTATAACAAATAAATGCTTTTTATCAAACAGATCTATCAGTTAACAAATAAGCACTATTATAACAAATGTTTACTAACATTGGACACACATTATTCTTGCCTTGCGGATTTTTTGCAGTTGATCACTAAACTGTTTGCAAACAGTATGGGAAAAGGAACCTATGCATACTGCATCTTTAACTTGCTCAATTTTTGTATCAAGGTCTATCCAATTAATTATTTAATGACTGGGCAAATTATGTAATCTAGGCTGTTTTCAACCACAACCAGGATGCAGGGACATGAACTGAAATTGAGGTTAGATGCATAGAGAATTTAGAAGGTCTATATTATATTGCTGAAATGGCATTACAGCGAATGCCATTTCAACGATGCATATAGAGCGAAATCCAAAAACAGCGAAAGCTCAGGTCAGCGATTTCTTTCCTAGGGAAAAAAATTCAGTTGGCCTGAGCCATAACATAACATTGCCCTTTACCCCACTATAGTGTGATTCCAGAGTTGGTATATTTAGTTAGGGGGGGGGCACAGCCCCCCCCCCACATTGAAATGTTTTAATTGGTGTGTTGTGTTTTGTTGGTCTACCGATTTTTTTTTCCCTAGGAAAAAATCGATGGCCTGGGGTTTCACTGTTTTCGGATTTCGCTTTTTATGTGTCATCAAAATGGCATTCGCTGTAATGCCGAATATTATATAGACCCAATTTAGAATATCCATTCAAAAAGCAGGTCTTTGGTAGGTGGAAATAAAGATACTTGGAAAAAGTTCATAAGACTAGAGACAGAAACCATAAAAAAGACAGTAAAATAGCGACTGGAAATCAGAAACAACCCCCATATCTTGGAATTGTGAGGTACTACCACCACCACTAATATGGTACCTCTTAAAAGATGAGTACTTAAAAATGAAGAGAGGAGGATGTCCTTAGATGTGAAGTACTGAAGATGAGCTCAAAAAGTAGGAAGGGTTGGTCCTAGACAACATAAATTTGAATGGAATTGAAATGAATTAGAAGGTAGGAGAAGCTGAACCTTGACGGCAAGCACTGAACAAAAATTCAGGAGGTGGGGAGGGTGCTTAACAACAAACAATGAACAAGAGTTTGGAAGATGAGAGTCAGATGACCTGGATAATGAATATCAAAGATTAATTATGGAGGCGGGAGGTGGTGATCCTGGGTAACAAGTTATTTCATAGGAATTTGGTTGATGAGAATGGGAGGCTTTAAATAGTTAACAAAACTTCACAAGAAAACTAATATAATGGGCTTCATCATAAGGTCGAAGAAGTCTGACATATCTTTGTACAAAGCTGATTTCACAGTAACTGCTCTTTTTTTTCCATTTTCCTGTAAGAAATCATCTTTTGAAATGGAAATAAGACAATGCAGTATTTAATTATATCAGGCTCCACAAATGGCACTTCGCAAATTTGGTGAATTTCATACAGCTACAAGAAGTTGTTCACCAAATTAAATGCAAATGTATAACTTTAGCAGCTATCAATGGTTTGGAAAAACATTTCAGACTATCATAGGGGTCTGCATCATGGAGTTTCTCGTATCATGATGCCGTTTTGTCTCAGAAGGTGGTCTCATGGTTGGTGTATTTTTCTCTTAACTGCACTCTAAAAACATCCACTGGAAATGAAGATAATACAGCTGTCCAAGAGCCATGGTCCTGTTGGTGGCATTTTGTTCAAGAGTTCCACCTTTCCTCTTCAGTGCCTCAGGAGTTAATCATTTCCAGCCTCTAGAAAGGACCTGTTGCCCAGACCAGGACAATGTTTTAATTCCAGGTGAATCCCAGAGAAACCAAGTGTAGTATCTAATTTGCTTTGCACAACTGTTCTGGCATTTATCACAGAGCCCTGGTAAAATAGTAACTTTCAGCAATATTCACCCTTGTTTATACCACAGGTCTCTGTACCTTTTGCAACTTTAAATGCACTAGAATCAGTATTAGTGTAAGCATCTGTTTTGTTCTTCATTTGAAGTGCCCCAAGTGAATTTTGGAGGTTATACAAACTGTTGTCCTAATCTTTTGTGGAAGAATGAACTGTGTTTTTTTTTTTTCTGGTATATTATCTACCTGGTTATCTAGGAGCTTTTCTGCAATTTCTGTTGATTTATGGCATGAAAATCCAAGATGGATGATTTTAGTGCCTGGGCTGATAGCAAGTCAAATGAGCTTGTTATTTAACTCTTCAAAGTTTTAGATTTTTTTGGCTTTCCTTAGATGGTTACCATTGTTATCCATATAAATGATCAGTTTTTAGACTCTGTCTTCCAGAAGCATCTTATGATCAAGGACCTAAAGGTGAAACTTGTTTCTTGAACTGATCATAACCTTGTTTACTTCAAGCTTTGGATTCCATCAATAAAGTTGTCTGACACTGAACTGATCCATTTTAGGAATTTGCATAATGTTTTCTGTGGCTCATTGATCCCACTGATTAATTTAGAGTGGATCAGTGCTGATGGTCCACATCCTCTAATAGTTGCCAATAACAAGGCCACAACTGGAGGTCTGGATATTTCCATCCAAGAGAATGTTCTCTGTCTGTTGTGCTACATGAAGTATGATTTGATTTAAAGTTCCAAGAGTTATAAAACATAGGTGATGACTGTAGCAATTGCAGCAAAATACTTTCCTGTTGGAGGATAAGCTTAGCTTGGATGCCCATTGTGTCACACACCATACAGAAACATTGCGTGTGCTGCGAACAGCACTTTTGGCTAACATCAAAGAGTGAAACAATACTAATTTCATGAACTTTAATTGTACTTTGACATAGGAATGGGGTCCATTCCCATCATGGTATTAGAAACCCAAACAAAAAACTTGGAGAAATTAAAAAGGCAGAAACCTAACTAGAGTGCATATTGTACGATATGAGCTGCCTCAGCTCATCTGGTGGCACTTTTATGAACAGTCAACTGGTTATGCAGCTCAGTCAACCTTAACATTCATAAGACTTTTTCTTCCTTCACTTGTGAGGAAATTATACCACGGGGTGCACATAAGGTTATTAGCGTCAGTCAGTGTCTCCCTCCTGATGAATCCATGGTTCTGTAGTACATTAAGTAACTTGTATGAATATCCTTGATTTTTATTTGGATGAGTTTACACCAGCTTTGAGAAGATTACAGATGTAGCTTTATTTTTATGTCTAACATACTGTTGGCTGGCTCCTTAGTCTGTAAGGTTAGTTAAGCATTAACTTAAATCTCTAAGTTCAGTTGTTTATCAAATATCTGATTATCTTTGCACATGCAGTATTTCTATCTATAATGGAAGAGACACTAAGTTTATCAGACATCAGACCAATCTCTTAATCAAAGCATCAGCAGATTGGTATACTGCCTCAAACCTTCCTTTTATATGCAGATTATATAAAAAGGGAATATATATACTGGTGTATTCTGATTTTATTATGCCACGACCTTCCTGTATCTGTGTTAGCCTGGCATTAGATCAAAGCACAGAACTAAGGTGCTTGTCTTTCCCTTGCTAGAGTGCTTTTCACAAAAGAAAGCAAGCTAGCCACTCAATTCTCAGCCCTCTCAATCGTTCCTGTTTTGCAAGGATATACCTATTTCAGCCCGATTTACCCATGCACGTGATGTACCTGTTTTTGGAGGTAGGTCCCTATTTTCACTTGCTTTACCTCTTCATATAATTTTGTGAATCCACCTCATTACATATGATTTTTGATTCTGTCTAGCATACATAAAACTATTTTATAGGATGAACATTACGATGGCACCAATTATTTAAAAAAAAGAAGACACACATTTTACATCTCCCTTTTTTAGAAAAAAGTACATGACCTTATGTAGTAGAATTCTGTAATACAGTTAGTCTACAGATTTTTGCACTTTTTCTTTGATAATGCATTTTCCATAATGTTTATCACACTTTTAAATATGTTTCTCACCCTACTCAGGTCCCAAATAACTTCCTAATAACAAGGAATCAATGGTATTATTCTGTTTTGGTCGTCGATGATCTCTCTCTCTCTCCAGCATTTCACACAATAGACAACGCTATTCTTCTGGACTGTTTGTAAATATAAAGTGAAATGACAGGTACTATCCTTAAGTGGTTTGCCTCCAAACTGTATTAGATGAACTCAGCAGATGGGGAAAATTCATCACCAGTTTATCCTGGTACATCTGGAGTTCCATGAGATTCCATACTCCTCCCTTTATTGTTTTCTGTGTATATGCTACCATTTGAGTACGATAAGAGACCGAGACAGGTCCTCAGAATCATTGCTACACTAGTGATATGCAGCTTTGCCTCTCTCTTCCTCAAGATATGTTGTCTATAGTCAATTCATTAGATGTTGATTTAGAATGCATCCAGAACTGGATAACTACTACTCAACCGGAGACTCAGCAGAGTCAAACCATTGCCATACCTATTCATGCCAGTTTGAAGGCTTCTAACTGGCAAATGCTTAACCTTGTTTTTTATTTCATCTTTGTAACCTCTCTAGCATTAAGCACCTTTTCATGCCTAATGACCTTATAGTGATAGCGCAAGTCCTGATTACAACAGTTCCTCTACCTGGAGCTGACAGGGACCCTGACTGTTTAGAGCTGGTTCAGAATTCTGCAGCATGGTTACTTCCAGATACTTTTCACTACCTTCACATTACCACTGTTCTGCAGAGCCCCCACTGTCTGCCTGTTTAATCATGTATCACATGTAAGCCTTACTGATAACTTATTTATCCCTTTGAGATCTTGGTTAGGTGTACTTTAAACAGCTTGTGATCCTAATACTGTTGATTAGTTTGTTTTTCCTCCCAGGGGTTCTCAGAGGTTCACAGGGCATGTCTTGAGACTTCAGGTAGTGGTTGAGGGAATTCCCCCTTCTGTCTGGTTTCAAATAACCCCTTAAAAGTAATTTATTTGAACTAGCGTTTAACTTGGATGATTTTGTTCATTTTACTTTGTTATGTTTTTTTATCTATTTATGGGCTTTTAGGCATCTGTAGTAGCATAACAAGCAGTTTTATAGTTTATTCTATTATTTTCACAGTTTTACTCAACCCTTGTTTTTGGTTATATTTTGTATATTATGCATCTTTTCTTATTGTACATTGTTTTTATTGTAATCATGCTTTGTAACAAGCACTTTAATAAATCTGAAAATAAATCTGAATTTGAATGTGAGATCATAGAATCATAGGAAGTTACTAGACTATTGACCCTGTGGCCCTTACAAGCCTAGCCAAGAGTTTAGCCCATGTTTAGACAAGTCAGCACCCAAAGCCCCTGTCCAGCAGGGACACGGGTAGAATCCCAGGGGTGTATTTTCTGTTTCCCATCCAGTTATCCAGGCCGCGCTTGAAAAGGGATAATGAGGCACTCTGCTTGACATGGACAGGAAGTCTATTCCACAGATGGGGGAATCTCTGGGACACAAATCTGTCCCGCCAACAAGTCCTATTGATGTCACAGACCAGGTTGAGGCTGCGCATGCAGGTTACATGAGTAGAGCTTGACTTGTGGATATACAGCAGTCTCATCAAGGCGGGGTCTGAGATTGCTTTGTATGCCAGACAGAGGTCACTTCTGAGGAGTCTGTATGAAATTGAGTAGAGGGACAGGGCTTTTAGCCTATCTATGTAGGGTAGATGTTTGAGGCCCTGGATTCTTCTGGTGAGGAACTTTTCTGGTCTCTCCAGCTGCTGCGTGTGCTTTGCGAGGTACATGCCAAAGGGGAAGCTGTACTCAATAATTGGCCTTATAAGGGAAGAATACAAGGATGTTATGAACCCCTAGTCCCTGGATGAGATACCCTTACTTATGAGGTGGGCCATGTGGAAAGCTTTCTGTACAACAGAAGCAACATGGTGGTCAAAAGTCAGGTTGTTATCAACCTGGGTGTCTAAATCCCTCATGACTGATTGCGTGCTTAGGACTTTGTTATTAATGTGATAATAAGATACCTTGATAACAGCCTTTTTCAACCTGTTAGTGACCTGCTTATGGTAATGGTCATTTTGTGTTGAGATTTTCTGTGATTGGGGGGGTAGCATGAATCAAGGCATCCTGACTAAGTGGCTTCGGTACTAATGTCTTTTATTAGCCACTGCACTTAAAGTCTGCCTGCTTCCCCTTGGATTATACTCAGCAGTTAGCTTATGGATCAACTTGTCCAGTAGCCTTGTGCTGGCTTGCATGTACCTCAGACCCCAATTTTGGTGTTGCTTATTTTCATGATTATCATCCTTTCGCTTACAGAAGTCACACAAGTAAAGGTATTTACCATCAATTTTACACTAATGACATCCAGTTATGTTCATTTTCTCAAGACCCTGTTCCAGATTTCATAGCACTGGATGACTGCATAGATAGGTTCATAGGGTTATTCTAGGTTTTCAGTCTTTACTGAATAACATATACTCAGTTGAAGCTCAACTCAGCGAAGATAGAGACAGTGATGGTTCAGGCCAATGTCCATGCATTATATCTACCCCCCTTCATTTTAATAGGGGAAACAGATTGAAATTTACTTCTCATTTTCATTACTTGCATGCAGTTCTTGATGACCGTCTGACACTTAAGGATCAGATCTCAGGTGTTATCAAGGTATCTTATTTGATGTTATCATGACACTTTACTTGTATCTTAAAATATTGCTTGGTTCAAGAAAATGATTCATCATCACACTAATCATGAGACATTTCTGTTCTAGTATCTTTTCATCTTGACTAGTGCAACACTTGATATCTTGGGCACAAAAGGACAGCTGTCTCAACTGTAAGGAGCACATAATTCAGTGGTAAGGCTTGTCTGATGTTTCCCATTCTAGCCATATAACTCCTGTGCTATATGATATGCACTGGTCACTTGTTGATGACAGGTACGTCCTTCTGTCTGTGACATCATAGTGCTGAACTTCCAGGCACTACACAGTCTGGGTTTTGTCTATCTGAAGGAGCTCCTTGTACTTTATTGTCCACTGAAGCCTCTCAGAACCTACCTTGAAACATCTGGGAGGCTTTCTTTTTCATATTTTGTACTTTTCCTGTGGAATTCGCTACCTTCCATGATGATGTCATACAATACTGAAGCATTCTTACTGAGGACTCTTAAATATCATTCTTTTAGCAATGTGCCTCAACCCATAAAGAGATTCTGTTTTTAGTTGTCATTTATTTTAGTTGAGTTATTGTTTTACTGTATTATGCTGTTTACTTTTTTCATTTTTTTTGTTTTGGACCCGAGCATGTACATAAATACATGCAAGTAAGGTTACAATAATATTTTTGCCATTTAAATTTAGCAGTCAGAAACATTCCATCAAAACTCATTTAGACTACCTGGATTAAAATTCTACATTTATTTTACTATTTGGTAACTGGGTATGTAGTATGGTCCAAGGACCCATTTCAGCAATGACCTGCGTACAGTGGCAAGAAAAACATTGACTATATGCAGGTGAGATTAGCATAAACTTAATTGTCTTTGTAAACACTCATGCAGGAAACAAAGAGAGATTATCAGTACTAAACATGTGACTCATTACATCTGTTGAACTCGCCTTGTATTTTAATATGATTGACTTCAGCTTTTCACAAGAGTCCATTGTTTGTAATTATCATGGAAACTTATGTACAGTCTATACACTAATACACAGCTTATATGCGACTCACGGCTACACATATAACAGATCATCATCAATTGATGGGTTAGAGAAGAGCAAAAGTTAAATTACTACATCAGTGGATTCATCTATTTTTAAAGCATTTACTGTTATTTCATTGGAGAAATGTTCTGGAAATATCTGCTTGTACAGTAAAAGAAAATCTTGATACTTTATTTAACCTGGGAACTTACTTCATGTAGCTAGGCCTAGTCTGGAGAGGGCTAATTAAACAATGCTTGTTTTATATGGGAGTTGACATGAAGAGTATGTTCTTTTGGCCATTTCTTAGGGAATATGTTTGTGTTTTCATTGTATTGTGCAGATAACTGTGTGAGCCTTTATACATAACACACGCATATATTTACACTCTGTCATATGCACAAACTCACACAGCTGCATTTTTTTGCCCTGGAAGCATGCTCTGTTCAGCTATCCTGAATACCATTATTGTTGTTCTGTCTTACGCATGTAAGACTCTGAAATATGTATTGGGTGGGGGTAGTATAGCTCTCAACAGTCCATATTTTCATAGCCACAGTTTTACCTCATAATTTTGGTCTGTTCTTCATAAAGGTTGTGATTTTCTGTTGGATCATTAAGGACTGAATTAATTTATATAATGGTAGATAATTTGAGTGTCAGGGTTCTTATCATTTGGAGAATGCATGCTAATGCAAAATCTGCTATTCTAACAATTGTATAAGTTTATTAAGACCAATATTTAAAATTTTTCTTTAGTTTGGGGCCTCTCTCATCATTATTTTTGGCTTTGTCCAGAATTCTTGCACTATGAGACTGAGAGGAATGGTGGTAGTGAAGTGCAATGCTGGGTACGATGGAGTATTTTATTATGATTATTATTAGTTGTTGCACTCCAGGAACATGTACCATTTGGCTACAGTAAATATTTTGTGCAGTATTTTATTTTTAATCTGTAGCTGTTGTCCGGAACATTTGGCATGGCAGCATGTGTTGTCTTGGGTGGCGCTAGGGATCCTAATGGGTGGAAAAGATTATTATTTTTTCTTTTTTCCTTTTCTTTTTTTCTGACTTTGCTTTATTTCACTTTAGTGCTGTAGTCTGCAGAGCAGTTTTATTGCTAGTTATTAGTTATTGGCTGTATAAAACTGTCATGCTAACTGATATTCTGACACTTTCCACTGTCTGTGCAGGCATTTTAGCCTTTAGAAGTGCCCAAAAGAAATCAGTGAGGAAAATGTCTTTAAAAAGAGGGAGGTGAGGTGGAGCAGACACACCATGCAGAAATATGTCAATGCCAGAGAATTTGCAGGAAGACATTACTATCTACAGAGGACTGTTGGCCTAGATGATCATACCAGTGATGGCTAAAACGTTGATCTGTGCTTACTGGATCCTTATGCTGAGCACTGAGAAGGCTTTTGGCCATCAGTTTGTCTCTAATGACATTTTCTTTATGTACTGCATTTGTGGTCATTGGTAGTGCAATGTTCACTGCTTATATGGGCTGTGGAAGCTATAGAGATGATGCAGCATACCAATAGAAGGTTTCAAGAATGGGCAAGGATGAGAAAAGAAAGGGGCAAAGAGTGTTTATAGGTAGGATATAGAAAAGGAGCTGTGATAGGAAAAGTGGCTAATGACAGGAGAGGGATGAGGTCCTATGACTTTGTAAGATTTGAAGGTTCAAGCAGTATGGTTTTTAGCAAGAGTACTTGACATGTGGGAGGCCACATTTATTTTTACCAGGTAGTACACAGCTTGAGGGGAGGGGTGGACAGGTCAACCCTCCATTTTTGGACATTAAAACAGCTGGGTCAGTCTTATTTTTTACACCAATCAGATTGGTTAATACTGAGTCATAGTTGGGGAGCTATTCGGATAGGATGCCATGTTTTTGTTATGGAGTTTTATTGAAGGGTTTAGGACATCTTATTCTGGGGAAGGGTCATGGAGAGACAGGGAATTTATAGTTGGGTAAAGATAGGTCTGTAAATGTTCAGGTGACAGTTTTTCCATGTGTTTTTCCCCTGCACCTGTTGACCATCAAGCCTCCCAAGATCAACCAAGGTCATTTATTTCCCCATCCTGGGTATTCTCCTGTGAAGGTTAGTTTCCAGGGAAGGCCATAATACAAGCAGCCAAAGCAGTGTTTTATATACTCATTAGCATCCTTTGTTATAGCTCTAAGCCAGTCTCCAAGAAGGGAACAAGTGGCTGGCATCACAACAGAATCCAGTATGCCCTCACTGTATGAGTGCATACTTCTGTGCACCCACAGAGAGAGTTACCATATTCTTGACTTGCTGGTAAAACACCTGCCTTTGGGCCATCCTTTGCATCAATGCCTCTGCTTTGGAAGATTGTGGCATGGGATGGTCTTGGTTAACCCCTCCCACCAAGGATAGATACACACATTCCACAAATCCAACATAGGTCTCCTGGGAATAGCAGTGTCTGTGGCACAACAATTAGCACAGTCAGCTGTGGTGCTGGAAGATCAGAAGGTTGTGGGTTCTATTCCCAGTCCAGGAGATTGGATTGCTAACACTGTAGCAAAGTATGGAGGTACTCCACTCCTGAGTGTGGTGTCCTTTGGAAATGATGTTAAACTGAGATAATATCTGCTTGAGTTGGTGGTAGCTGAAGTGGTGGTAACAGATACCATAGCACCTACCAAAAAAGAGTAAGTTTTTTAATGCCCTGGCCAAATTTCCCCTAGTAGTAAAAATATGAAACACCTAATCACAAAAGGGTTCGCATCTAGATCAAAAGAGGTTATTCTGCCCCTCTACTCATCACTCATCAGACCCATCATAGAGTACAATGCCCCATTTGGGATGTAACTCACAAGACATCTGCAACAGCTGGAATGACCACAGAAGTACCTCACCAAGAGGATCACTGGCCTCAAACAGATACCGTATGCAGTTCGACTGAAGAAACTCCAGCTGTACTCGGTTGCATACCGCCTACTCAGAGGTGATCTCTGCCTGACATACAAGGCCATATCCAACCCAGAATTGATGGACATGCTCCACCTAAAGAAAACCTTATCCCCTCGAGCCACACGCTCTAGGAATCTAAACCTCACCACAACAATAAATAGGACGTGCTGAAGGGATAGATTCCTGTCCCAGAGACTTCCCATGCTTTGGAACAGGATTCCAATCTACATTAGGCAGAGTTCCTCGCTAACACTCTTCAAAAGAAACCTTGACGAGTGGATGGGAAACAGAAAGTTTACTTTGGGGATCACTTCAGTGGCTCTGCTGGACAGAGGCACAGGGAACTAATCTAAGCAGGCGGCGAAAGCCAACACATTCTGGCTAGGCTTTTAAATGCCATCGGGCAGATAGCCTAGTACCTACCTATGAACCTATTAGATCTCCCCTGAAAACGTCCTCTAGCCAAGTAGGACTAACCTGGTCAGGAAAGGATAAATAAAAGGTAATATTAGAAAAAATAGTCAGGGATGAGGGACCTCAATGGTCATATCCAGACAGACCAAACAGGATATGAGGATCTCCTGGATTTAAATGGTTGGGGCAACAGGATAAAGAAGGAGAGGACATTCTAAATTCTGTCTAAAAAATGGCTTGATGGTTCAGCCACAAAGTCACTTACAAAAATGGCCAACATGCAACTCAGATAGACTTTCTCCCCATAAGAAAAGGGCATTGTGGTAGAATCAGCAATTTCAAAATCATTCCCAAGTGAGAGTCAGTTCATAGCATAAATCACTGTTTGCCACAATCAGCAGAAGGAAGTGGTCAGAGAAGGCCAACAAAGACGAGGCTGAAGACATAGAAGTTCACTGGATAGAAAGCACAAGAATTTAAGGAAATACTCAGGATTCTTACACTTCAGAAAGAAGAGGAAACAGGTGGAGTTGAAGAATAGCAGTGTCTAAAAACAAACTATACAACAGATATTCATCCAAGCCAGGTATGGAATTATGGTATGTAAGAAAAGATGGTGGAATGCAGAAATCCAGGATTTTGTGTCTTTCGGCTTTTCCTGGTTAGGGGGTCGTCACAGCAGAACTCCGGTCCGCTAATGATTGGCAGTAGATTTTTACGTGCCAAGTTGCCGGCCCTGACGCACAACCTTCAACAAAGGTAATCCCATTTACGCATGTCTCCACACAGAAGACGCTCTAACTGAGAATCGAACAGGACAATGTCTTACTGTGAGGCGACAATGCTACCGTAGCACCACCACCGCAGTAATGCAGAAATCCAGGATATTATACAAATAAATGAAAAAGATAGAAAAGATGGACAAGGCTAAGAAGGAATACTGGCTGGCTAACAAAGAGGGTAAGAGAGCAGTTACAACAGCACAGAATAAGGCATCAGGAGCACTCTACCAGCTTCAGTATAGTCAACAGCTGCTGGTACAAAGCAACTATCAGGTTGTAAAGCGAAGACAGAAAGGTAAAGAGGATAGTAATCAGACACCCTTCATTATAGGATGCCAGCAACAACCTGCTCAACAGTCTAGAGGACATCAAAAGCAGATGGAAGTAGTACTTCTATCATCATTGGTTGTAATGCCACATCATCTACATACAGCATCTTTGTTGTCCTGTAAGTCTGAACAGTGTTCGTATTTGTGTCATTGGGTCCTTGCACATATCCTTCACTAATTCTAAAGACCCCCACAGGACTGAATGGAAAAAAAAACATAGAAGCTTTTCTGCACTAAACACAGCCTATGATGATGGAGAGCCCTTCATAGCACTAAGGAAATGAAGTCAGAGAAAACAGCTGGCTCAGATGAAGTCATGGCAGATATGATCAATATTTTGGGTGAGTTAGGGGAGATATGATGTATCCCAGATGACTGTAGATGTAGAATAAGCATTCAGTGCCAGTGTGGGTAGTATAGAGATATAAAACTCCTGTCACAATACATGAAAGTGCTGGAGAGAGTGACTGATAAATGAATATGCAAAGTAGTAAAAGTAAGATGGGAAATTAGCAAGTTTGAATTTAGATCAGGATCCAGTACAACTGATCTGATGTTTGCAGTGAGAAAGATAGCTGAGAAGAAGCTAGAGATGAGGAAAGAGTCCAGCTACGCATTCCCAGACTTGGAGAAAAAGCATATGACAAGGTTCCAAGAAAGCTGATTTGTACAGTCCTGCAGTGGTTTGAAGCCCCAGAAACATTAACATTAATGCAGGATATGCACACAGACACAATGACACAAATATAGACTATGTTCAGACTCACAGAGGGAGTCACAGTGGGACAGGGTGCACATCAGGGTTCAGCTCTGACCCCCACTACTGCTCATACTGGTTCATAAGTATATACTAAGCTAACAACAAGGTTTTTATAAGCTTAGCCACGCAACCTGACCCAACTGCATTCCCTTGTAACCTGTGTGTCTTTTTTGGGGGAGAGTATGTTTGTTAGGAAGCTGCTAAAAAGTTATGTGGGGGTATATTAGTTAGGAAAAGTTGACTGCCAACCTATGTCTATAAAAGACATGGGGCCAGCCAGGGGATGAATTTATGATGCCCATCCAATGTTAGTTATGGAATGCTTACTGTTAGCCTTTGTTTATGAGACATGGGGGCCAGCCCAGGGATGAATTTGCAATTTTCATCCAGTGGTCAAGATTACATCTAATTAGGGTTAGGGATAGACTCTGCTTCACAAGGACAGGTAGCCTAATCCAGAGCATGGGGATCCTTTGTCACATATCTGTCTTGCCAGCATGTTCTATTTATGTTGCCAGCAAAGTTCAAGTCCCTCCATTGTTTCCAGTGCTGCTCATTTTGTGGATGTGCAAAAGCTCCATCAGAGCTGGATATAAAGATGCTTTATATGTCAAACACAGATTACCTCTCCATAACCTGTAGGATACTGAGCATAGAGTCAGGGCTCTAAGGCAATCTGTATAAGACAGTGTGCTAATACCCTGGATTATTTTATGAGGAAGCTCTGTGGGGGTTTAAACTGTTGCATATGCCTAGTCCAGTACATGCTGAAGGGGGAACTGTACTCGATGATGGGTCTGATGGAGAATGAGTACAGTGGTATTGTAAATTCTTTGGACCTGGATGCCATACTCTTACTTATAAGTTGAGCGACATGCAATGATTTTCTTACTGCCTTGGCTACGTGTCGGTCAAAGGTCAGATTAGTATCTACATATGTTCCAAGATCTTTAACTACTGAGTCAACTTTTAAAGATGTCTTAACAATGGATTAATTTGCAGGAGTATGCACTTTCCCAAAAAGCACTATAGTGCACTTATTTGCATTGAGTTTTAATCTGTGGCTTTGGCAACAGTCATTTGTCTTTGTTAGATTCTCTTGTAGGATTTTAGTGTCAAGGGAAGAATTTATGATCGCTCCCAATTTGCAGTCATCTGCGAACTTGATGACATTAACCTTGACCTGCAAGAAGTAGATGCCAAACAGGAGTGGGCTCAGCATGGAGCCTTGTGATACTCCACTGGTGACCTGCATCTTGGTGGAGGTATTCTCACAAATCCTAACTTCTTAAATCTTAGCTGTGAAACCAACTGGTAATGTAGTAAGCTATGTACAGATGTATGCCTAGTTCAGTGAGTTTGCCTATAATACCTAAGTGGGGTATTGTGTTGAATGTCTTAGCCAGGTCTAGGTAGGAGATATACACCATTTTCCCTTCATGCATTGCCTTGGTTACCTTCTTGGGAAAGGTCTGCCAGGTTAAGTAGACATGACTTTCCTCTAACAAACCCAAACTGGGATGGGTCCAATGTTTGTAGACTGCCAATGTCTTAGTTGATCATTTCCATGCTAATTTATTCCACGGCTGTACACATTAGACTAGTCAGAATAATGGGGTCTGTGGTTTCTGGGGTTGGCTGATGGCCCACCCTTGTGAAGGGAGATAACCAGGGTCTATGACACTGGATCGAAAACTGATTTAATCGAATGGCTTTTACACTGAAAATGCCATTGATAGAAATCAGTTTTGTGAGATCATGGTACAGTGAAAATTTGCCCTTTCCTCACTGTAGTGCAATCTGAGTTGGTATATATATTTAGCGGGAGGTGGGGGGGGGGGCACAGCCCTCCACAGAACCGATTTCTATCAATGGTATTTTCGGTGTAAAAGCCGTTTGAAGAAATCAGTTTTTGATCTTGTGTCATAGACCCGTTAACCATTGCTGCCCTCTAGTCACTTGGCAAGTAGTCTGTTTTGAGCCTGTAGCTGAAAAAAGACAAGTGGTTCTGATAGGTTGTGCTTCTTGCTATTTAGGGGACAATCTGAGAGATTTTTTGGACCCAGTGAGGCTGTATTTTTAGCCTTAGTGAGTGCCGCTATGACCTGCTCCCGTCTGATAGTTGGGAGGTTATGCTGGTAGGGGTTTCACAAGGGGTGACATGGGGGTAAAGTCTGAGGTGAATTTGTTGGCCAGTAGATTCCGTATGTCACTCTACTCAATGAAGCTGGTACTATTTACTACCAGTTCTGCACACTGTTGCGTGTTACCTTAGAGGTTTTGATCATAGTTGTAGAAGGCCTTGTGTTTGTCTTTAGTCTGAGAAGCTATCCTGACCTTGTAATTGTTCTTGCTAGATTTAGTCTTCTCAGTTTCTTTACTTTTATTAGTGAGCTATTGTCATTATGAGAGCTGTTCTTTCTAACTTTGACCATTATTTTTTTTTTGGTATATACCCTGTTAAGATTAGGATTCTACCAGTGTGGTTTGTTTTGGTGGGGTTGTTTTAGGCTTACTTCTAGTAGGTATAGCAGCCTCTATGCAGCTATTTACATGTTTGTGCAGTTTTTCTGTGAATAATTCTGCATAGCCTGCTGTGAACTCTGGGTTGGGTGAGGCATTACATTTTGTCAAATTGTCACATAATAGGATGTAGTTAGCTTTAGAATACTTTCTAATGAACAGGTTTTGCTGGGTTTTTAAAGTTGATTTTTTTTTTTCAAATGAGACAGCTTTGTGATCTGACTTCACCAGTGAGAATGTGACATGGGGGTGGGGGTGTAACGCGCTCCCAGATCCAATATGTTTGAACCTCTGCCTGAAGTGTGCACTAACTGATCAAGGGCAGTTGTGTTAATAAAGTGCAGGAAATGTGCCTGTACGGTGGAAGCAGTGTATGTTTCCCTGTCTTTAGAAGAAGAGTTAGTCTCCCATAAATAGAGTGTTTGGTTGGATAAAGAGTGCCTCTGTTAGGTCTAGATAAGACATTTGGGATTCTTGAGACATAGATGGTGACCAATACTTGCGAAGATATGGCAAGGGACTCTATCTAGTGATTTGTACATGAATTAATTCCAGAATATCATTCTGTTTAACCATCCTTGATGTATACTTGTTGCTAAGGTATATTGAGACACCACCACCTTTAGTTCCTATCTGTGTAGCTGATGGTCTAAACGTGGGGAAGGCACAGTAGACTTGCACTCCCAGAGTAATTTCTGCATCTGTAAACCATGTTTCAGTAATGGTGCAGATGTCTGTATTCTCCAGACTGAGGAAAGCTTGTAGGGTGTGGAGTTTCTTAAGTCCCGTAACATTGAGCTGTACCACCTTTAGGTTCTTTTGGGTTTTATTTGCTACGTCAGTAGGTTTGTCACTTTGGCATTACATAAAAAAGGTGCTTACAGGGTAAATTTTGGCCAAAATCCACAAGATCAGGGGAAACAGATGCAAGCCATCTTTGGCAAAACAATGTGGTCTGTTGACTATGTCTTCTCAGGCTGACCGATATTGTATTCCCCTGGGTGGACACCAGAAACTAAGCCAGTTAAAGTAAATATTTTTTTTTCATACTGTGGCATCATCGGAATGCTGCTCAATGCAAGCCACTTATCCATCTGAGTCAAATATTCAGAAAGGTCCATAATATTTCTCTCCATATAATCCAGAGAGGTATGTCTCAGGTCATTTATGCCCTAATAGACTATGACAGAATCATACTGGCACCTGTCATGCAATGACTTGAGTGCATGTGTAACTTGATAGAGCCTGGCTCCAGTTAAGCAACTGACCATAATCTTCTCCTTGTCCAGTCTGGTGAGTGGGGCATCTGTGTGTCATACAATGGAGTCCACTATGACAAAGGTCCTGGGTAAATTGTTTGCTTACCTTATGAACTTTGTTTTAAGGGCCCATTGGGTATAGTGTTGAGTGCAGTGTTTGGTGTTTTATTTCTGGTGTACGCTTTAGAGATTGCGGAGGATAGACAGTGTTGTTTGTAGAGATTGCTTTTTGTGTGTCAGTATAAGATGGGATGATCTATGTGTGTGGATACTTTATGTGGTGGATGTTGTATGGGTGAGTTCTTGACAACCTTGTTTGCATGCAAGATTTTGCCTCCAAGGAAACTGTACATGTACATCTGTCTCATACTGTGTTGTGTTATTTGAGGATTAAAAGAGTGTTGGTGAACACGAGACAACTGCTACACTGTCTCAGGATGCCCATAGTTACCAAGCTGGCTACAGACATTTGGAAATTGCATATCCATTTTGTCTAGACATGTTTAAGTCTCTTCAAGAGAAAGACAAAGCCTTGCAGGACAGTAAACATATTTTGTCTTCTCTATCCCTAGGTTCCATAGGAATTATCCTTTTAGATCTGCTTTTGTTCACAGGCGACCCTGCCAGGCCTCCAAGGACAGGAAGGGTGGCAGGTGGGCCCCCTCTGGTAAGGATTCTCAGAATCGTATGGCCCATAAGCCTCCTTTACCTGATAAGCCAATCCCCCCTTCATTTAGACCATCTTCCTTTGTCTTCCAAATTGGCGTCAAATCACTTCAGACTCTTGGGTTCTATCATCTATCAGGGTTACCTTCATGGTATGGAAATCTCTTCCTCCTTTTTTAAGAATTCCTTAAACTCCTCTAGAGCAAGTTCCTTGTTTCCTGGAGGTTCTAGGGTACCTGGTGAACCACAGAACTATTCAACCTGTC
This sequence comes from Protopterus annectens, assembly GCF_019279795.1. Classification (NCBI taxonomy): domain Eukaryota; kingdom Metazoa; phylum Chordata; order Ceratodontiformes; family Protopteridae; genus Protopterus; species Protopterus annectens. The sequence continues at coordinate 1,330,938,907 of NC_056739.1, forward strand.
CTCCATTCTCAAGTGGGAAAGGGTTTTTATTCCAGGATGTTCCCCGTTTCTTAAAAGTAAGTCACTTGTAGACATATTGTGGATCTCTCGTGGCTCAACACCTTTCTCAAGGTTCCTTCTTTTTGGATACTTACTCTTCAAACCTTGTTTCCTCTTTTACTATCCCAGGCTTTAGATCTGAAAGTTGCTTAACTTCATATACCGATTCACTCTTTTTTTAGGAAGTTTTTATGTTTCTCTGTATCTTCCTTTCATTTTCAGTTCTCTGCTTTGCCGTTTGACCTCTCTACTGCCCCATGGATATTCACAAAATGCCTAGCTCCTCTCATTGCTTTCTGCCAGCTCCAAGGCATTCAGATTTTTCCTTATCTAGATGACCTGATGCTTCAGGCATCTTCTCCCAGCCGCCTGTTACAGGATCTTGAGTTAACCATCTCTCTTCAAAGTCTGGGGTTCACTATCAACTTCCAAAAGTCCATCCTAACTCCCTTTCATGATCATGTGTATCTGGGATGCAGGATTCAGACAGTACCAATGTTGGCCTCTCTTCCACCTCCAAACGTTTTGTCATTGACAGCCTTTTTTCCGTCTCTTCTGCTTCTGACTGCCATGCCACCCAGGGAGTTTCTTCAAGCTTAGGGATTCATTGCCTCTTCTATTCCAATACTCCCTCTTGCCAGACTGCATATGGGAAGCTTCAGTGGTACTTAAGTTGGTCTAGCTGCAGCACTGCCATGCTCTGGATTTCAGTGTACTTCTCCTTCCCTGTCTAAAGATGGAATTTGAATGGTGGATTCAATAGGCTGCTCTCAATCCAAGCATGCCCTTCCAGCCTCCAGGTCCAAAACACAAGCTCATGAATGGATGCTTCACAGAGCCGTATTTCTGGACATTGTCCGTCAGTGAGGTATTTTACAGGTACATCTTTTTGTCTTTCTTCTGAACAGGCAGGTTCCTCTCTTCTGTTCCAGAGTGCCAAGCCATCTGATGTGGAAGACTGACACCTTTTCTTTTCCTTGGAAGAGGAAATTTCTTTATGCTTTTCCTCCTCTTTCTCCACTTTCCAAGGGTCCTGCAGAAAAGTCAACTGGGCTCCACAAAAATCTTGTTAGTGACTCTCTTTTGGCCAAGACAGTACTGGTTGCCCCTCAATGTATTTGGCCAAGGGCAATCACCACAAGTTACCTCACCAGTTGGATCTCCTCACACATGGCAAGAGGTCTCTCATCCATCCTCACTTATCCACTCTTCAACTGACACTGTGGGTAATAGGGTTTTGATCCCTTTCAGGCACTTCTTTTCTGAGAATGTGCTCAGGACTTTACAACAAGCAAGGAAACCATCAACCAAAAAAATCCTATATGTTAAAATGGAAAAGATTTTCTGTCTGGTGCCATGGTCATTACCAGGACCTTTTTCTGTGGGGGCCCCTCTAATCCTCTCATGTGTGCGAGTTACTCCAGTCTGGCCTTTTCTTCTGTGCAAGCCCATTTGTCAGCCATTTCTGTTTGTTAGCCCTTGAATCATCCTTTGGCTTCTTGTTTTGAAATCAAACAATTTCTTAAATGCGTCCTGCATATTACGCCTCCAAGGAAACCTATTCCTCCTTCTTGGGACCTTAATTTTGTTTTAGAAAAATTAACTTGGGCTCCTTTCTGAGCCTGCAGATTCTGCTCCTTTGCAACATTGTACCTGGAAGACTTTTTTTCTGGTTCTTACTTTTGCTTGGAGAGTTTGCGAGCTCCAGACCCTTATGGCCATTCCTCCTTTTTTGTTGTTTCACAGAAACAGGGTATCATCCCTTCATGCTACTCAAGATAGTAAAGGAGTTGTCCTTGAATTAGTTGGTACAACTCCCTCCCTTTTCCCCTCTCCTCAGTCTGCTAGGGAGAGAGGGTCCAGCATACCTTGGATTTGCACAGACAGCTCAGGTACCATTTGGATAAAATTAAGGCTATTCTTCAGTTTGGTCAGCTTTTTGTTTCTTTTCATCTCCGGACATTGGATTTGACTGTTTCTAAGCAAACCATCTCCTCCTGGATATCTAAGGCCAGTTCCTTTTGTTATACTTTTCATGGCAAATCACTGTCTACTTCTGTTACAGCTCATTCCACTAGGGCCGTTGCCTTTTCTGGTGCCTTATCCTACGGGTTGGACACCAATTCCATCCTTGAAGCTGCTACTTGGTCTTCTGTGTATACCTTTACTAAGCATTATAAGTTAGATATGGTTTCTAGGACCAGAGCAGGTTTTGCTGAAACCATTTTATGTGAGTTTGTTGAGGGCTCTTCTCAGCCTTCCATCTCCGATTGTTTCTTCAGCTTTTTTACTCTTCCTTCTGCTTAGAATACTGCAGCAGTGATATAGAAGGTCAAAGTACATATAAAATCTCAGCATAACAGTAAATGTTCTTCTCTTCACTATTGCAGCATTCATTGCCTCCCTCCAACCCCCTTGTTTGCTCTGTTTTTTATTTTAGATTCTCTTCTGGCTGACCATTTTTCTTCTGGACAGGCATGGCCTCCTTTGTCCTATGCAGACTGCTGTCTTCTGGGACAATTCATTTCTGGGTAGTTGTGCCCATATATCCCTTTTATGCCTTACATTCTTTGTTGGGAGCATAAGTGTGATGTATGGTGCCTACAAGATCATTAAACTTTTGTGTACTGGCAGAGTGTCAGGGAGCCCTGGGCAGGAGATCCCATATGTTTAGAATACTGCAACAGTGAAAAGAAGGACATCTACTGTTATGGTAAGATTTTACACAAGTGTACTTTCTGTCATTTTGGTAAATGTGTGATACTAGTATTGGCATCTGCTTGTGTGACTTTACTGAGCACACTAACAATGTGTTGTAGATAGTTTATGGGTAAAGTATTCTCTGTGAATAGTTTAAGTGTTTCAAGTGAATATAAGAAAAGAAAAGCACTGCTTTGCTTGTCATCTGATTTACAGAAATTAATGTAAAGAACTCCTACACTCATTGTAAATGGATTACTGGTGGAAGGTTGTCCTTTGACTCTTATACTGGTATTTGCAATGGTATTATAGTATGCCTCCACTGTAAGGAAATGTCTGTGGTGATGAGTTACTTGGTGCACCTGGCTTAGATGCATCAGTTTATTCCAGAGTGCCATGTAGCTTAACTTAGACCCTCCTTCAGTAAAATTTCATGCCTCTTATTTGCAAATGCAACCTTGTGATGCGTGTAGCTACTGAGAAGTTTGATTATGGTTGCTTAGCTGATGTAAATGGACCTATTTGTTAAGGTATTCATATTGTCACTCTTGTCGTGGTGTGTGACAGCACTGTTTGTGCTAGCCTAGTTTCCCTGAGTGTAAACAAAGCACATCTCTTGTTATGACTGTGGGATTGGCCGGCGAGATGTGGTGTTGATATTCCTCAGTGCTGCAGTTTGGCATTTGTTTGAATGGACATCTAGGACTGACTGCAAGATGTGGTACAGTATGTCAGCAGTGGTGTGACTTGGCCCTCTATGAGACTGGTTACTGTGATATGGTACAGAGGCTTGTCACAGTATCGAGGCACTAGAAGAGTGATAAGCTTTTTTTAATAAATATCTGGGATCTACTGGCTACATAGTTTATTTATTATCACAGTACCATACTGTAACATCTGCCAAATGGCCTGCAGACTTGCTGCTATGCAGTACTAATCAAAACCAGTCTGTGGGATGTAGCTAGAGTTAATTTTCTGCAAACAAAAAAATGGATGGCAGTTCTGTATTGCCATACCATGGTATAACCTATAGCTTTTGGTAATGGTGCAACATGACACATGAGATGGGGTATAGTATGATTCCTGCAAGCACAATTTGTAAATTCCACTTAGATAAACGTGCTACATTACAGAGTAGATCTATTACTGTAACTGATGCTCAGGAAGGCAACAATTAGGGTGGGAAGGGTTCAACACCACTCCATAAATTAACTACTGTGAAGTCAGTAAGTAGACATGGATAAGTTTACTTAGACTAGTCAGCAATGCGAGTTCTGTTAAGAAAGGTTTTGTTTCAGTCTTCAGTTGATGTACATTATACTACGCATCAGTCCTCTAGTAATTGACTTACTGAATCCAATGCATAGCCCACAAAGGGATGCTAAATCAACTTAAAGTTCAGCTACCCCAAACACTTCCACAGGTCTTTTAAATTATTTAACAATTAAAGATTTACAAAGATACAGTCTGTCTGTACAAAGGGTGTGTCCCCATAGCAAAAGCTATGTTATTGATTATACAAGAAAAAGCAGGTAAGTTTCCTCATGAGGGAGTGCCATCTGCATTTTATACACACCATAAAGCAGCTGTACTTTTGTGAACCAGTTCATCAAGAAACCAGCAACTGAAGAGCAGCACCTGTTAAAGCAATCATTTTTTTCATCGGAATTATGTAAGTACTTATCTGACATGACAAGTAATACAGTTTGTGATGTCATAAATCCCTTGTTTGTTAGAAACAGTGACTTGGAATTTCCTTGTTTCCGTTTTGAAGACAGATGAAATGTGAACAGAAAAAATCCCTTCCAGTAAACAGATACAGGGGAGGAAGTACAAGTACACACAATACTTTTTAACTGAGCCTGCTTTTGCTTTGTATTTTTATTTTGTCCCTCAATTTTTTTTATTTTACTTTCTGAATTAGAAAAATATTTAAATATGTCCCAGATTTGGGGTCTTTGCCCACAAACACAATGTCCCCATTATTTTGGCTTTGTCCAGAATTCTTTAGCAAATATGTTGAAATAAGCAAGGCATACATACGATATAATCAAACAGAGCAACAACTCTTTATTAAAACTATGAAGAAGCACTCAAATGTATTAAAAATAGTTACAGCATTGGATGCCACAGTCCAAAACATGGTCAGTACTTTTTAAGTTACAATGTGAATGTATTCATACAGCACTAAGTGACAATGCTTAATACGTTATTCATCCCTGACCATAAACACTTGTGAGAAATCAATTAATGGCATCCCAGGGAACACAATAACTAACATACAATCAGTCCTATAGCTAAGCAAGCATAAATCAATTAAATAACTCGCATGGTTTACCTTAGTCATCCATCCCCGCCAAGTTGTAAAAAAAATGGGATACAAACTAGTGCCCAAGATTTGTATTCAATGTAATGAAGTGAGGCGGGAAGACTATACAATAAAACAACTACAGATATGTCATGGATTATCATGGAGTGCATCATTTAATGGGTATGCAAAAGTTTCTTTATGAAACCAGTAGAATGCATCGTGGGTAACATGCTTTCTGTTGGTACGGAGCCCTGTACTACGCTTGCAGAGACGTACAATTACTACTAGTTTGATTCAGCACTTATAAACTGACATACTTGACCATTTTCCATTGCACACGTAAAGCTCAATTTAAAAATTACAAAACGTACAGTATGCATTAATGGTGCATACGTATATAACACTGCACTCTCCGGGTAACGTCTTGCCTGCATTTGTTATACAATTAATAAAACAGCATTTGCTGTAGGAAAACACTCAGAATTACATTGCCAATCTGTTGGTATAAGCATCCATATGCAACCACTATATATATTTCGTAATTAACAACTTTACAGAAGTCATCTATATTGATTTGTACACAATATTCTGGTTTACAATTACTATAACTTGACAAATCCAACAACGTCAAGACCCGAGACTTAAAGAAAGAAAAAAAATCTTAACAGTCACTCAGGCTAACTCACGTTATCGCCTTGCCTCTGTCGCTTTCATAACGCTCAACCTTCCATGTCCAAAATGAGGAACACTAGCCCTCATAATGTGGAACAAATGGGCAAAATGTGGAACACCTAACTAATGGCTTACTAACACCTTCAACTAGGAAGATCATAGGATGGTTAAAATATGCCGGTTTTACTTATAAAGATATTTTAATGAATTAATGCGATTTATTTCTATTTACAATGGATTTCACTTAAACAAATTCCTAACACTGAATGTATGACAGAGTCTTTCAATGTGGAACTTTGAGGGAACTTCGAGGAACATGAACTTTTTAGGACCCCAAATGAGGTACGTTCCTCATAATGAGGTACACTTGAGAGGTATGGTCGCTTTGTATTTTTGTGGGTGGGTGAACACAAATACTAATATTGTACATGTTCTCCATTAAAAAAAAATAATCTTTTTTCCTGGTGGATGCATTTCCCATAGTCCCTCCTCCATTGCCCTGCCCAATACTATCCCACCCTAACACCGCCTCTAAAAGAACAGCTCGGGGTCAGCTCATTCAGAAAGTTCCAAAGTAAGACTTTTACTAATTAACCCGTTATTACACAAAACAGTCTTTTCGTCATTCAGTTATTAGGCGGTCAGACGCCCATTCGGGAGTCGCGGCAGTTCGATGCTTCATCTCGCTTGCCGTTTAATTGCTTTTCCTTCCCCCTCTCTCTAAATGTTATAGTTGACAACTTTCGGACAATGTACTAGCTAGGTGAACTCGATTTGGCCTCTCGTTTTCGTCGAATCCTTCTTTAGCCTTTATCGCAGACCCACCCTTACTAACGCTACGACTAAACCAGAACGAGCGTTAAAAACCTTCACTAATTTGTCGCTTGAACATTACAAGGGCACGCCCAAAGGGACGAGTACGCGCACGCCAAGTCGCATGCGTTACAGCGGCCAATACGCTCTAAGAGTAATGTAATAAGCGAGAGGGGAATAGGCCCTTAACAAACACCGCGCCCAAAGGCTTTTGATTCTTGGAGATTAATGGAATGATGATGCGGGACAGGCAGCGAGATCCTGCCGAGGTCAGTCGGAACTTTTGTGGGGGTGGTCGGGTTCCAAGAGGTATGCAACTGCCCCAAGGCATTATGGCTAGTAGTGGCTCTGGCAAGTCTACTAGCGACGTCTCAAGCCATCTTAGTAGCAGTGGCATCTCGCAGCACAGGAAGAAACTCATTTCCATCTGTGACCAGTGTAAAAGCAAAGTGCAACTGGTGGCTGACTTGCTTCTGTTGTCGAGTGAAACCAGACCTGTCAACACCGAGAGTCTGTCTGTATTTGGGGAATCATTTGAGAAGTGCAGGGACACCATCATTGCCAGGACCAAAGGTCTGTCCATTCTGACCCACGACGTCCAGAGCCAGTTAAATATGGGGAAGTTTGGAGAAGTGGGGGAGAGCCTGTTGGAATTGGGAGACCTGGTTGTCTCACTGACGGAATGTTCGGCCCATGCCGCTTATCTTGCTGCTGTGGAGACCCCTGGGACCCAACCGGCGCTTCCTGGCTTGGTGGACCGCTACAAAGTCATCAGGTGTCGCCACGAAGTAGAACAGAGTTGTGCTATCCTAAAAACATCATCTCTTGGGGATCTGACACCCCAAGTGTTGCTCGAGGTGTCCCAGAACATCTCCAGGAACTTGAAAACATTGACGGATGTTTGCGTTCTGGCCAGTGATAAATCCAAGGAAAAATTCGCCAAGGAGCAGTTCAAGCTTAGCATTAAATGCATAAGTACTAGTGCTACTGCGCTCTTGGCATGTGTGAAGGAGGTAAAGTCCTCACCAAGCGAACTGACAAGGAACAGATGTGTTTTATTCAGTGGGGCCCTAGTCCAGTCTGTGAATGCTTTAGTGGGCTTTGCCACGGAGCCCCAGTTTTTAGGCAGAGCCGCTACTATGAATCAAGAAGGAAAGGCTGTGCAGACTGCGATTTTAGGAGGGGCTATGAGTGTGGTTTCTGCTTGTGTACTTCTCACCCAACGCCTCAGGGATATAGCTCAACATCCAGAAAATAGCAGCAAAATGCCTGATTACAGGGAGCGGTTGAGGAACTCTGCTTGTGCAGTTTCGGACGGTTGCAATTTGTTATCTCAGGCACTAAGGGAACGATCCTCACCAAGGACTTTACCGCCAGTGAATATACAAATTCTGTGAATTGATTCCCTCCCCAAATATAGTGAATTAGTTGTTGAAACGTGTCATTTATATGCCAAAGACGTTAATGGATCACCCCGTGTTTAAATCAGTTTTACAAAAGGAATACAAGGCTAGAGTCCCCGCTAATCTGTAGTACTGAAAAGACAGCTGTAATCGCGCTGGGCGCGGTTCAAGTCTGTCTTCCTGAAATTTACACCAGAATTCCACTGTTGGTCTGTTAATTGTGCAGGAAATTTTACCTCAGTTTTCAGATGTTTAACACATTTAAGAAATGATGGATGTAGCTACATTGGTATGACTTTTTGAATCTGGTTTCCCAGAAGGGGTATGCTGTGTTGAAGTGAAACGAGAGAGAGAGTGGCAGTTGTGACTGTTTGTGTGTTGGTTCTACAGTGGGAAAGCTGCTGTGAGTTTCAAAGATTTTACACTATATAACGGACATCAGTCTTTTTATTGTGTCAATTTTTATCTTGCATGTATTGGAGTATTTATTATTTCAGCTATTAAAATGTTTCTCACATGTTTTGCTTGCCGTTATTTAAACTTACTGTCAGCATTTTAAATGTTATATTAAAATTATTTTGTAATGTGTACAACCATACTCTGTGCTTCTGTCCCCCATTATTTGACACATTGTACAAGGATATTTGTTAAATGTGGTAAGTAGCTACTGTGTGCTCATGTTAGCAGTTTGACTCCTGTCGAGTTTTGTAGAAGTGGGAGGCATTTTGTTTGAGAGTTTATTTACCTTTGGTCACACAAGGTGATTACATTCAGGGTGTAAGTTTTATGTTTGAACATCATCATTGAATTCTATTGTTTTGTATTCCTGAATATTAGCAGTTTTTTTTGCTGCATCACAAAAAACATTTTGAATGTTTTTCCTTTTGTAATAGGGTTCATAGGTAGGTACTAGGCTATTGGCCCAAGGGCCTACGTAAGCCTAGCCAAAAAGGTTTCCTGGCTTACGCCACCCAAGAAAGTTATTTTCCTGTGCCACTGTCGAGCAGACGCACAAGTGATCACCAGGGTGTATTTCCTATTTCCCATCCACTCATCAAGATTTTTCTTAGAGTGCTAATGAAGAACTTTGCTTGACATAGAGGGGTAGCCTGTTCCAGAGTATGGGAAGTCTCTGGGACAAGAATCTATCCCTCCAGCATGTCCTGTTTCTATCCCTCTAGCATGTCCTGTTTATTGTGGTGACAAGGTTTAGGTCCCTAGAGCATGTAGCTCAGAGGGATTGGGATTTCTTTAGGTGTAGCATGTCCAACAGCTCTGGGTTTAACATAGCTTTATATGTTAGGCAGAGAGAACCTCGAAGTAGGCGATGTGCTACGGAGTAAAGCTGGAGTTTTTTGGGACAGTCAGTGTAGGGTATTTGTTTGAGGCCAGTAATCCTCTTTGTGAGGTACTTCTGTGGCCTTTCCAGCTGCTGCAGATGTCTTGTGAGGTACATTCCAAAAGGGGCATTGTACTCTATAATGGTAATGGGTCTAATGAGTGTCGAGTAGAGGGGAACAGTGTGGATCCCTAGTGATATCTGCATTGTTTACTGTACTTATTTCCTTGTTTCACTTGAAAGAAAGTTACTGTTTGTCGTTTTTGCATTTAAGTTATCTGGCACTTGCTCACTAAAGCAATTATATAAGTCAGCACTAAAAAATTAAAAGCACTACACCCTCACAAACACCCCTTGAGTACCTTGTTCCCCATTGCTCCCCCCCTTTTTTTTTTTTCACAAACTCCCCTTGAGTACCTTGTTCCCCATTGCCCCCCCTTTTTTTTTTCAATTATAAAGGAATTCCCAATACTATTCTAGCATGTCCAAAGGTCAGTTGTCAATCTCCTCTCCGGTCCAGCTGGTGAGTCTGGGAATCTTGAGGCAATGTTACAACTGCCTCATGTACACATACAACCCTCTCCTCCTACCAACAAATTCCAACACATGAGAGATGCATCCATATAGCCAAACTGGAGGCTAAGCGCTCTCAACTCCGTACTGGCGTAACCAGTCAGGAGGAGAAGGAAACCACACTCTCACTACAATTCCAGTCTCACATAGACCTACCACGACAGCAAACCAAACACATAAACACACAAAAACATGCTCTGAGGCTCTAAATAAAAATCTGCCTAAGCAGCAGAGACCTCCAAAGCAGACACCCAAGCAACCACTACCCCAAAACAAAACATGTGCAACACAGCTCACAAAGCCAGTGTGCCGAACAGTCACAGCCCTTAAGGCTAAACACACCTGATACACTTGTAATAGGTGACTCTATCATCAGGCACACTGACGTCCCGCTCACCAGGCTGAACAAGGAGAAGGTCACAATGAACTGCCTGTCGGGTGCTAGGATCCGCCACATAACACAAGCACTCGGGTCACTCCAAGGCAAGTACAAATATGACTCTGTCATTGTCCATGCTGGTGTGAATGACCTGAGATGTACCTCCCTGTACTACATGAAAAGAGACATAGAGGAGCTCTCTGAGCATGTGGCCCAGGCCGGTATGACCCTGACCTTGAGTAGCATCTTACCCTCACCAAGAATGATGCCACAATATGAAGACAAGATTATCAATTTAAACAACTGGCTTAAGTATTGGTGTCATTCAAAGGGGATCCAATGCCTGTCAGCCTGGGATGACATGCTCGGCAAGCCACAATGCTTTGCTAGGGACGGTTTGCACCTGTCACCCTTGGGCTTTCGGATATTGGTAAAGGCTCTTGCTACCCCCATAGTGCCTTTTTTAGGCAAGGCTCAAAAGACAAACCCACCTCCATAGGTATCACAAGGGATAAGAAACTAAGAGTAATGCTACTCAACGCCAGAAGTCTAAACCTCAAGATGCACGCACTCGAAACTCTCCTTAGCATGGAGAACATCCATATCTGTGCAGTAACAGAAACCTGGTTCAAGGCTCCCGAGAGCACCCCAGCACTACCAGGTTATACCTCCTACCATGCTTTTCGGCCACAAAACTTGGACCGAACCACAAAAGGAGGGGGGTATCAATATTCGTCAAAGATGCCCACACCTCCAGGTTGGTGGCAAAGCACGAAGCATCAGAGACTATCCATGTGCAACTAACAGTGGGTAAAACTGCCTTCCAGTTTATAGCCTGCTATAGACTACCCTCCCAAACCCAGGAACCCCACTCTGCCTTCCTGAGAACACTGGAAAATATGAAGGTCTCTCCAAACACCATTATATTGGGAGACTTCAACTACCCAAACATAGACTGGGAGCATTACTCTAGCTCCAACACCCTAGCCCAAAGGTTCCTAGAATTTATAAACTCATATGCTATGGAACAACTTGTTACCACTCCCACAAGAGGGGAAAACATACTGGACCTGATCATCACCAACATGGGGACTCTATGCTTCAGACCAGAAGTGTATCCCTCACTGGTAAGATCAGACCATAAACTAATCTCACTGGATATTCACATCCCGACCCCCACCTCCTGCCTAGAAAACCAGTGAAAAACTTCTCTAAAGCAAATTTCACACGCCTCAAAACCGAGGTGGAATCCTTCAAAGCCCCTGGGCCTGTAGAAAATACGGGCCAGACTGCAAAATCCTTTATAAATGCATTCTATGAACACCTTCAGGAATGCATGGTTCATGCAATCCCAAATAAAACCAAGACCCAATCCTCCAAAGGCAGACGTCCTGTCTGGTGGACCCCAGCCATAAACATACTATACAATAGAAGGAAGAAGCTACTAAATGATAGAGCAAAATCCCAAAAAGGGAAGGCATCTCTGATCAGTATTAGCAAAAAACTACGGGCACTCATAAAATCGTGGCCAGCTTCAAGATAAAAATTGCACAGGACACTAAGGATAATCACAGGGTTTTCTTTAGTTATGTTAGGAACCTGGGTGGGAATTCCCAGATATGCTCAGAATTAGTCCAAAATGACAAAAAATACACCGAACCCACAGACATTGCCAACATCCTAGCTGACAGGTTCAGTGCAAACTCCCCCCCCCCCCACCAAAAGGGCAAATATCTATCCCAGCAGAGTGCTGCCCCCCCCCCTGACATCTCAGATGCTCAGGTAAGAGCCGCCCTCTCCAAAGCAAAAAACACAGCATCAATGGGACCAGACGGTGTCCTGGGCTGCGTCCTACATGAACTCCAAGAAGAGCTAAACCCAAACATACAACTACTGTTCAATCTCAGCCTTACTACAGGATATGTACCCAAAGAGTGGCGTACAGCAACAGTGGTCCCTTCCCACAAAGGTGGTGCCTCAACAGATCCTGGAAACTATCGCCCCATAAGCCTGACTTGGTCTGCAAAGCTATGGAAAGGATCATTATGGACCTCATAAATAAAGATATTGGGGACCTACAGACACTGGATCCTAGATATTGGGGACCTACAGACACTGGATCCTACCCAGTTCGGCTTTAAGGACAGATCCTGCCTCTTGAACCTGGTTGATTTCTTTGAAACAGTCACCAAGGCCATTGATGAGGGGAAGGTGGTCCACACAGCCTACCTGGACCTCGCAAAAGCCTTCGATACAATTCCCCACTCGGGCATCATAGATAAGCTCACCAGCTTAAATATAAACCCCTATGTCACTAGATGGGTTGCAAACTGCCTCAAGGACAGAACCCACATGGTTAGAATTGCTGGAGCCATGTCAGACTCCAAAGCAGTAACAAGTGGTGTCCCACAAGGCTCAGTCCTGGGACCTCTCTTGTTCGGTATATATTTCTTGGAGGTACAGGCCAACACGGAAGGACTGTGGCTGACCAAGTTCGCAGATGACTGCAAACTGGGCACCATAATAGACTCTCCAGCCGACACAAGTATCCTCCAAAAGGGCCTCATAGAAACAGGCAACTGGTGCCAGAGTCATGGCCTCAAGCTAAACGCCAAAAAGTGTATAGTCATCCCCTTTGGCAAAAACAAAGTGCCCACAAATTACCACATAGGTGGTAATCTATTAAGTACAGAAGAAGTAATTGGGGACCTGGGGACCCAAGTTGATAGCAGTCTCTCATTTGACAACCATGTGGCCAAAGTGGTTAGAAAAACATTTTATATAGCCCACCTAATCATGAAGGGATTCACATCTAGATCAAGGGAGATCGTCGTGCCTCTTTACTCATCCCTCATCAGGCCCATAATTGAGTACGATGCCCCTTTTGGGATGTACCTTACCAGACACCTGCAGCAACTGGAAAGACCCCAAAAGTACCTCGCCAAGAGGATCAAAGAGCTCAAACAGATGCCATATGCTGCCCGGTTAAAGAAACTCCAGCTGTACTCGGTGGCATACCGCCTGTTCAGTGGCGGTCTGTGCCTGACGTATAAAGCCATGTCCAACCCGGAATTAATGGACATGCTGTACGAGCTCGAGAGACTTGAACCTCAGCACTGAAATAAATAGGACATGCTGGAGGGACAGATTCATAACCCAGAGGCTCCCTTCACTCTGGAATAAAATCCCAGTCCAGGTTAGGCAGAGTCCCTCATTGACTCTCTTCAAGAGGAATCTTGATGAGTGGATGGGAGATCGTAGGTTTAACCCGGGTATCACTTCTGTGTCACTGTTAGACAGAGGCACAGTATACTAACCTCGAAAAAGGGCATAGCAAAATTAATTTAAAATGGGTGGCGAAAGCCAAACACATTCTGGCTAGGCTTATAAATGCCCTAGGGCAGATAAGCTAGTATGAACCTATGAACCTCTTTTTTTTTTTTTTTTTTTTTCCCTGGATGAGAACCTTTTTATGATGGTGTGCCACGTAGAAGGACTTCCTGACTACTGTGGCGATGTGACTATCAAAGGAGAGACTACTGTCCACCTAGGTCCCAAGGTCTCTTATTACACATTCGGTGTTAAGTAGATTGCTGCCTGTGTGGTCGTTCAAGGGTACAGAGTTTTTACCAAAGGGGATGACACTGCACTTTTTGGCATTGAGCTTGAGGCCATGGCTATGACACCAGGCATCTGTCTCAGCGAGGCCCTTCTGTAGGATGTCCACATCATTTGGGGACTTGACTATGGCTCCTAGTTTGCAGTCATCTGTGAACTTCGCTAGCCAGAGGCCTTCTGTGTTAGCCTGTACTTCAGAGAAAATGGTGACATTTTTTAATGTTTATCTTAATTCCTGAAATAGGTATACTTTAAAGTGTATGCATATAAATTGGTGCTCTTATTTTGTTTGCCCATTAATTTGTAACCTATGACTAAGTACTGAGAATAAAAACACTTGAGGGAAATGAAACAGTTTTTAAACGGAAGTTACTTTAGGAGTGATGGTCACAGCACAATTAACTGGATGAATCATGCTTGTGTGAATTGTTCAGCTTCTCCGTAATTAGTGTTTAAAGTTTGGCTGTCAGATTTCTGGTATTTGGTTTACATTATGATCTGTATGGTCTGGAATGCTGCAGTTTTAGATGCTAAATGTACTGTTTGATATATGTGCTACTTGAACCCAAAGTCCTGTACAATGGTTGTTTTTCTTTCTCCAATACAGTACAATATGACTGTGCAGAATTATGAAGAACAGGGGGAGGATTACACTTTGCAAATAGTTTCTTTTACACTTTGTCCAGCAAAGTCTGATTTATTAGTGTCTTGAGTATGTAGTAGCATGTACTGGTTGCCAGTATTGGTGTGTTGGCAATGTTTTTGTTTTACTTTTAACTTGATAGCAGAAGAGAGGGAGAGAAATTAAGTCTACTGTTGTCTACTGAAAGCAGGAAATGCAGTTGGAAAGTCCAACTTGTATTACTTGAAATTGCCTTATCCCAGCTAGTTTAAAGTGTGGTTGGCATCTAGCCCTCCCCCTTACCATCCTGCCAAGAATTCCCATTAATTACAATTGCTAAATATAAGATCTTTATCACCTGCTATGATTAATAATCCAACTTCTTATCTTGTGACACAGAACACTATTTTTGTATGAATATTAGACTGTGTTCCATTTGTTTTCCGGGTGTGGCCCTTTCTTTTCCTGGGTGCTCTCATGTCATACAGGCTGGCTTAGTGGTGTATCATCTTTGTTTTTCTGTTAGAAAACAGTTTGTTTGCTCATATGTCATGCCCACTTTTCTGCCTTGGTATTTTTGTCACTTTCTTCTGTAGTCTTTATGTTGAAAGTATGCACAGCTGTGACCTAATCAGTATGCTAAACAGGGACACTATCTCTATCCTAGTTCTTTATGTTCCCATATATGTGTGTGCGCGTATGTATATATAATGTGTGTGTATGTATATAATTATATCGCAATATTTGATTTGCCCTTTTATTTTTTAAATATATTTTCCCATGAAGCCTAATGGTTTAGAATTGCAGCATTAAGGTCTGTCCTCTATTCTAGAGTCTTTGCTTGATTCATGTAGTTGAGTATACTGCGCTTGGACAGCCATTTCTTTTGGTGCACCTTGTACACCACATCTGTAGTCTCCTAAGCTATCTTTTCAGGATTCCTTGTCATTCATTTGCCTCTGATCTCACTGTATTGGTGGTAAACTTGTTAAATTTGGCTGCTCATGAGACCTCACTTGTTGCCTTATCCTGTGCTCCCTGTTGTCTGAAGAATTTTCCACCTGTACACACAGTTCGCTACCCATCTCATTTTTGCTTTGGGGCTTTAAGGAAGTATCTAGACAGACACTTTGAAATCTGGGCATACTTCCTCCCTGGTGAGGCCCATGCATTAGACTGACTTTTTCTTGCCATGATTATATTCTGCTTTCATTCAGTGGCAAGTCTTTTCCGAGTGACCTTATTTACCTTTAACTCCATACCATTTTTTGCTTGTGTGAATCAAGTCTCAGCAACTTGTAGTTTCCAGAGTTTTTTTTTTTTTCTCCACCGTAGTGGCTGATCACACTCCACTCTTGAGAACCCCTTGAATAGTTCTACATTGGGTTTCAGTAACATTGCAGCAGCCTCAAAGGTTTCAAATTGGCTCCTGCACATTTTCTATCACAGTTTCCGTTGCCATTTCCACCTCCTTTATTTCCCTGTCTCTGTGGTCATCGTTGACCTTTTCAGGCTTCCCTTATTGTATTCTCTCTTACTTCTCTCTCTCTCTCTTTTACTTCCTTCCTTCCTTCCTGTTTTTATGCTCTGTACCTTCTGACTCTCTTATATATTGAAGTCCCCTACCCCAGCCTCTAAGCTCATTCTTGAATATAGTATAATGTCCCATGTTTTTAGTTATTGGCCCACATACCTCTTGATCATTATTTCCCTCTTTCTCTTTCCTATTTTTCACCTCTGTGCCCCATCATTCCTGTCTACTGGGTAATTCTGATTATTATTATTTTTTTTTGTCATCTACTGACATAGTGCCTTTATTTTTCTACTGTTCATTCTGCATACCTTTCATTGACATGTGCTGTGTAGTCTGTCTTGGTTTGCATGCGTTTCTCTCTCTCTCTCTCTCTCTCTCTCTCTCTCTCATGTTCTCTTTTTTTATACTACTTTTGTCCTGGATGGTCCCTTATTTGTTGACCTATCTCTATCATTCATTATTTTTGTTTGTTTCGTTCTACTTTAACACTTGTTAGCTCAAGCAGGAAGGAAAAAGGTGGATGAAAGTGCTTAACCAAAAATAGATTCACCGTTTGATTTTTAATGCATTTATATTCGTACATTTGTGTGTTGCAGTCCCTATTGTGGTAGAGCAGTGTTATTTATTTTTTTGTCTGGCAGCCGTTCTCATATGCTTTCTTTTGTTGTGCTTTTTCGGAACACTTGTCTTATTTTCTTTTCAGTTTCATTTTACAGGCACACTTTCTCTATTGTGTCCTTCTAGCCCCTGTTTCTCAATGTTTTGTTCTGTGCCAACCTGAGATGAAGCCAATTATTACTATTCAGCTCATTTTTGCAAGAATACCCCCCCTTATTACACTCTGTGTTCTCAACAACCACTCCTACAATAACAGTGGAACCGCCTAATCCTCCCATTTCTGGTACTACAGGTCCTCACTAAGGGGAGCACTTCTGCAAGCTCTGCTCTGTTTAGCATGTCCTTGGATACTGATGCCACCTGCTTGCTCCTGTATATTTCCCTTGTCTTTCATGATCAGCTTATTCACTGTTAGACCTGTATTGGCAAAGGAATTATTTCCACCATTACTAAACTAATTCACTTTTCTTTCTTATGAGTGCAAACTGATGCCTATCATGATACATTCCTAGAGAGCGTGTCTGTAATTGTAGGATATAAATACCTGCCACCTATGTGCTGTGTGTTGCTGCTGCTCTGACTCAACTCTCTGTTAATCTTATTTCAACTCCACCACTTCCCTGTCTGCATACTTTTAGGTTGCTGTCTGTCTGAGCAAAGCTGTCTGTCTCGTTTGTTGCTCCTCACGTCTTTCTTTCCCTGTTCATGTACCTTGGCTTCATGCTCCTCAGATCTCCTGTTGTCTCTCTTTTTTTTTTTTTTTTCCTTGTTTCTCCGTTTTTTATCCATCCCTACTGCCCATCTCCCATCCCCATGTGGTGTTTGTTTTTTTGCTGTTCTGTTTACTGCTGCACTTGTCCACATTGCTGTTTTCTACCTCAGTCCATGTAATTTCTGTTGCCTGGCCCATGACCCATTCTATTTTCTCATCCCTGACCTCTTATTTCCTTTTCTCCAGTCCCTTTCTGATGCTTCATGACTAGACAGCCTCCTGCCCCATCTAGTTTTTTAGCATTTGCTGAGGTGCCCCAGTTCTAATTCATTTCCCAAGTAATTCCTTGCTACCAAAGTTTCCTGAAGTTCTGCTTCTGCCTCATATCTTACTTCCTCTCTTCTCTACTGCTTCCGTCTTCTTCATCAATCTTCTTTGAGTCTCTTCCTTGATTCTTAACATCCTCTTTTCATCTACCCGTCACCTGCTTCAGTCCTCTACCTTTTCGTACTATCTTGCCTTGTAGTACTTTTCCTTTTTCTATATTTCTAAGCATCCTGTTCTGTAGCTCTCACTGTGCTAGTGTCTCAACAGGAAAAGCACTCCATCTGATGCTGGAAAAATCGGAAAGATTGTGGGCGTTGTTCCCAAATCTGGTGTCATGAATTTATATTCTACTTCTGAAACTGCATTATAGTGTAAAGAGTTGGGGTTTTCAACTTTGTGGATGCCTTCTACCATGTCTGATATTAAACTAAGCCCCTACTACCTCTGAGTTTGTGGTAGCTCAAGTGAATGTAAAAGATTCCTGGGGTAGTGAATTTCCCTTGCCGATATGAATAGACAAATACCTCTTCAGGTCTTTCTTATGCCTAGTAAGACTAAGCTGGGCAAAAAAAGGTTAAAGTTAAAGAATTATAAAAATATAAATATATATTTCACTTTGAAGTGATTTGTAGTATTTTGTGCAATAGAAAAATAAGTGATTTTCTATCCTTAAGGTCTGAAAAAATATGTGCATGTGGTGTAGTTTGAGTAACAGTGTGCTTGGAAATGGCTGTGGAGCAACTTTTCATGCAGCTGCAGGATGTGTCCTTGAACTAGATGTCTTTTGAGAACAAAATTGCTGTCTAGCCTCTTGGCAGGTAAGCAGCAAGGTAGAAGCGATAGGACAAAATGTATGCAAATCTTAATGCAGTACTGCTTGTGGGTGATATAGTAGAACAAATAAGAAGGCATTTAATAGTGAAGAGGTGGTAGTTAACACAGTCTTGCTCTCTGAATTACTAACAGTTGTGTAGTTTTTGTAACTAAAGTAATTCAGTGCATTGCAGTATGTACCCTCATTTTGCAGTCTGTCTGTGATCAGGGATGTTATTTACTTTGCAGCATTTTCCTTTATATTTACTTAACCATCAGTATTAATAGTTAACTTTATTAATGTGGTAACTTGGAAGGTGAATTGTTTCACTGTAGATTGTTTTCAACCATGACCGTAATCCTGTATTGTATATAGAGATGGTTGTGTATCATTTCATGGAAGGTAGCTTTGATGGAAAGAAAATTTATGTCCCTAACTACTCACATAGTTAAATCTGACACTAGAAACCTCATATATAGACTTACAGTTTTTGATGCAGTGGCTTTTCAGGTAAAAATGTTCATTCAAATGTATGCGTAGTCATCCTTGCCTTACTGTTTCTTTCATTCAAGGCTATCTTTGAAACGTGTGTGTGTGTGTGTGTGTGTGTGTGTGTGTGTGTGTGTGTGTGTGTGTGTGTGTGTGTGTGTATGTGTAGATACAAATATATGTAGATGTACGTAGAGGTGTGTTATATATGTGTGTGTATATATAATATTGTATAACCACCTTTGTGTGCAGTCAAGTACTGTCCAGGTCAAGAGTGTGTTCCAACTATTTATTAGTAAAACAACAAGTTAAGTGCTTTCGTCCCCTCAAGGACTTCATCAGAACCTGATGCTATATAAAATCACATGACTTGTATACAATTTAAAACATACATCACCCAATCACATTACATCCTTCTGTCAATTCCTTAACCCATGAGTGTCCATCATATGTTACCATCAGTGGAAAACGGTCACTGTCTGAAACAAAATCAGTCATTGTAATGTAATTCAGGATATGCTGAAATAGAATTTAAATTCTACACACACACACACACACACACTCTCTCCCCACAGAAAATGGTGTAAATCCATGGCAAGGAAATTTAACTAAGAGCAAAAAAAAAAATTAAAGTAATAAAAAATCACCACAGTACCAGGCAGATGGTAAGGCAAAACTGACCTTCATCTAAAACCATACAAATTTAGAAAGCATAAACAGAATTGGAAAAGTAAGATTTTTGAGTTTAAACATCACTAGACTACTAGAATAATTCTAGAAAATTGCCTGGGTAGTTAAAAAGAATGTATTTGGGGGACTTTCTCATGTGATTCACTTTATTTAAATTTGCTTACTGTGGTCTGAATGCGTCAGCAAAAGCAAGCCCCTTTTCAGCATAGGCAATGGGGAAAAAAGCAAAGTAAATGATAGAAAAAAATACAGTAATTTTTGTAGTAGGTTAACATAACACAGAGTACGCAAAAATGGAAGATAACTTTTATTAATGCAATTGTAAATCTAGGATTTTCACAGTAATATGTATAAAGCAGATCAGTTATAAAAAATGGTCAAATTGTGTACAGCTGCATAGCAGTATTGGGGCATAATAGGGATAGTAATTGTAAATTGGTAGAGATCTTGGGTAGCAGTGCAGTAGATTGTGGAGAGAATAGTCAGGGTTTGGAGTAAATGGGTTTGAGAAAAGGATATAAATTAGAGTGATAAAGGACAGCAGCATTGTAGTGGAGAAGGAAGGGTAAAGTAGACGGGAAGCATTTTAAGAGCCCTGCTGTAACTTAAATTTATGTGAATGAGGAGAGAAGAGGGAGGAAAAGCTGTTTAGGTGGTGACCATGTAGGTGAGCCTGGTGTGGAACAAGAGCACAGTGATTTATCCAAGTTTTAATTTTGAAAAGTTTCATTTATAATTTTGTTTTGAGTTAATATCTTGTACTGTGGAATTGGGGAAAGCATTTTTGATGTATTGCGAAGTTTATTCCTAAATGATACTAGATATTTCATTTGAATGTGTGCACACATGTAGATTTACATACACACATTGGAAGCACCTAGACAAACCTCGTGGATATGGAGGGGAGCATTCAGAATCCATACTGACAGAGTAAACTTGAAACCCTGTCCTTCAAGTTGTGATGTAGAACTATCAGGAACTGTGCTGCTGTAAGCGCTAGTGCATTGTGCCTGTATCCTTTCAATGATCTGGGGTTGGATATATTCCAGAGTGGCTGCCCTTATGTTTAGGTTTATACGTTGGCAATTTTTGGGTCCGTGACCTGGTGTCCATAAGCCTTGACAATGCACAGTTATTTTCCGTTTTAAAATTGTTTTACATGGTTGCAGGTTTCTACAGGGTTATTGCAGCTGTGTATAGTCCCCCCACCGATAATTTTTCATAGTGGTACCTTGGGTGTCCTGCTAGTTCATATCTTTCATAGTAAGTCTTGCAGTCTGCTGTCTTTCAGGATGTTTGTTTGACATAAAGACGGCAGCTGTAATTGATATCTGTGATATGATGCTGAATTTGCAGATTAAATTAAAGGTGAATTTATTTTTATTTTTAGAGTGTTTTTGCACCGACCAACTTTTGAGAACTTTCACACTTTTTATTGAAATTGTTACCCAGTTCACAGTTGGCGTCATCAACCACCTCTGAGACAGTGATGCCTCCTGACTTTTATTTTCTTTTGTCTAACCTGTAGTTTACCCATAGAATTACATAGGGACTGACATTTAATACTGTTAATTTGTAAATTTGCTCCTTATGTGAAACAGTGTTGAATGCTTCCAGCCTTCCACCAAATGCTGGTGTCACATCTGCAAAAAAAAAAAAAGAAGCGACAAGATTCACACGGCAAGATTTCCCCATAACAAACCCATAGTATTCTACATCTATTAAAAGTTAGCCCCCCCCCCCCCGTGTCATATTTGTTTAGACTACTTCTCCATCAGCCCTGGTAGCTCTGTAAAATTGTTTTGGTCCGATGTAAACATGAATTGGTACCCTTACTATCTGTTGCCGTAGGCAGATGTGTTCACTTGTTAACATTTGGTAGTGGTTTAGTTGGGTTTTTCTTGATTCTGTGTATGAAACTGCTAGGTAATGCTGTCTGGTCTCGCTGAATTTTTTTATTTTGTGTCTTCAGTTTATTTGGTCTAGTGTCAGGTATGTCTATTTTGTATATTTGCTTTTTCTTTTTTAATATGAAGTTTGCACATTTTTTTTTATTATTTTGCAGAACTGCACCATGTACTGTGGTTGAAGGATAGGTATAGTCACAGTGCTTCCTTTCATTTTACTGATGTGGTTATAAAAATGCTTTATAGCTGATTTTGAACCTCATAGGTTGAAACTGTGATAATAGACTTGATTAAAGTAATTTGTGTGCTGCATTTAATGTGGGCTTGCAAGAGGTTCTCCTATGTGATTCACGGCTGGAGTACCTACTGTAGAGAGAGTACATGTCCTCCCTGTGTCTGTGGTTTTCTGTGGACTCTCTCTGGTTTCTTCCCACATTTGGAAGACATGCAGTAGGTGGACTGAACAGTCTCTAAATTAGTCACAGATTTGGGTATGTGTGTGTGATATGGAAGAACTGCAGCAGTGCCAGCCATCTGTCTGTGGGAATATTGGCTAGATGCTGCTCATTCTTGATGTGACACCTTGATCCCATGTGCAAAAAAAAGAATTATGATGGATTTATGGCAAGTATAATTTTTGAAAGCTATATATATCCCCCCATGTATATCTTAAGAATGCTATAAATGTAACAGTTCTTACTTTTTCTTGTTTGAATTTTAACTATATTTTTATCTCACCATTATGTCCATGAATAACTCCTGGATAGTCTATTGACTACATTTAGTGTGGTAACCCAGTTTGTCGTTTTGAGTGTCGTTTGTTGTGCTGTTCCGTTATTCGACTGTAGAAAAGATATTTCATTTTTGACTGAGTTTGCTGTAAGGGCAAATACAGTGGCAAGTGCCATGGTCTGTGTTAATTGCACAGGATATAACTGGACAGGGAGCAGAAGAATCGGGTTTGTCAAATCGATATAGAAGATATTGCCATCCCTGGTTGGGTTTGTGTACCCCCTAATTTGTTGAGATTAAATTGTTAATATTTTGGGATCTTTATTTGATGCAGGGTACTTTTTATTCATTCAGTGATTTTGAGTGGTTATCACCCCTATCAGAATTGTATTTTAGCTTTATTTTTTACTCTGGAATTATTTAGGAATTCCTCTTGCTCAGTAGGGGATATAAGTGGTGCATAGTAGGTTTCTGTAATAGATTTCTGTAATAGATTATAGTAATATACCATGTTTGGCTTGTAGGATTAGTCATGTTTTGGTCCCGAGGATAAAACTTGAGTGACCAGCTTTCAAAGCCAGGTAGACTGGTTAAATCCTAGTTCAGCCCCCATTCAAACATGATATATTGCCTTTATATTACACAGCTTGTGCTTTTGTCTGTTCTACTGCTTATGTAATAAAATGGCTCCCTTAACTATGATTATAAACAAAGTAAAATTTGACTTATTAAAATTGAAAAGAAAACTACTGTATTCTGCATCTAATGTTGGTGTTTTGTATAGTCCCTCTTAACAGACATGCACACACTTGCATTTTGATACTTGTGAGACAAGTGATACAACTCTAGCTGTGCTTGGTGACAAAACAGCAATGCAAGGAGGATCACAATAGCATTCATATGCCAGGAAAGAGCAAATGCATATGCCAGGAAAGAGCAATTCAGCATTTTGTTAATTTCTGTATTTTTGTGTGTGGTTTTAGTAGCATACGCAGTCATTTATTCCTTTTATTATTTTAGTAGACTGCACGTTTAATATAAAGAATTTACTGTAACAAAATTTCAGAATTTATAGCCACAGTATTGTGTTTATGGTGTCACTGGAAGTCGAGTCAGTGGAGCTAATCCAACGGCTTGCTTTATTTATTGTTTTCTTAAATCATCGTTGTGCTGCTTCTACTAGTGACAGGTTTCAGTGCGGCTGCTGGTGAAAAGTGCTCCTTACTGAAGACATTTCTCGAAATCACATGTTAATATTCCTTTGCTAAATAGAATTGATATTGTTTTTTTTTTTAAATCACAGCTATCCAGTCTTGAGGTGTTTACCTCATGACGAGGATTAGTTTGCTTGCCGTTGTATAACTTTCAGTATCATCAACATTATTTATTGTGTGAGTAATTTGTAATCCTGCCCCCCCCCCCCACACACACACACACACAGTTTGACTTTGTAGCTACCCGTCCCATTGGTACTGCAGCAAAGAAAGGTGGTACCCTATGGAACTGTGGTGTACATTGAGTATTAACAGTAGTGAATCAGATTTCAATACCCACCAAGCATGGGAGAATTTCCCGAGTCATCTATTTTGTTGAGACATCCGACATTTTGCAAAACCACTTTCACCCCATAATTTTCTGTATCTTCCTGACAAGGCATAATAGCCATGTCTTTAACACCATCTTTCAAGGGAATGCTTTTTTGCTGGCTGCCCAGTAGCTTGCAGCAAAATGTATAATATGGACAAGTTGGATAAAACGTGTTTTGTGGTGAGCCCCTGCCTATTTCCATCTCCCTGATATGAGATCTCTGCATCGCTGGTCTCAATCTCAGAAAAAAGGATCATAAATTTTCTGTTCTCAGATTTGGTGTGATCATAGAGGTGGTTTGGTAACAGAGCATCCATTTTTGGAGGGAGAGCACTACATTTCCCCTGCCGCCCGCAAAAATGGGTTCAGGTTGAATCTTTTTATAATTTAATAAGCAGTAGTCAGATGGGACTGTAATGAGATGTTTGGTACATTGAGTTTTGATAGGGAGTTGAACCTGATTTTCTTTTGTTGTGCGTTTATTTCTTTTTGTTTTGGAATGTGAAGTGGCTTGAAAAGGCTCGCTTTGCACTTTCTGGGAGAGAGGCGAAACATAGGTGCAAAGCAGTCCATCCCGTTGTACATCTAGCTTAAGTTTATGGGCACCGAATCTTTCTGATTTTATGTGGGTATGCTAAAACTGTCATAATATTCAGGTGCCCTATAAGGTGAAGGGAGAATTCCAATCTGCAGATGTTTTTACTGTGTTTGCTAAGATGATTGATAATCCACTGTATACTGTTCTGTACGCAGAAGGCAGGGCTTTCATAAATTCTTCTCCAAAACATAAACAACCATGTCATAATTACCTTTTAATCTTTTTTTTTTTTTTTTTTAACCTTGTTGGAGATGCCTTTAATTTCTGTCCCGGACAAAAATGACACTCTGTTGGGGGGGTCTAGTGAGGTATGCAGATGTTATGCATTGTTCCGGCATCACTTTTGGGTTTGCCAGGTTAGTGTCTAGCTTGATTAAAAAATTTAACACCATGCATTTAGTAATTTGATTTCCTATCCCCACTGCTTTAGGATAGATTGTGCGGGCAAGTGTGTGTGCTAGTGAGTTTTTTCTTTGGTCACTGTGATGTCCAGATAATGTTACCAGTATAAGATTCTGGCTTGATGAGTTATTTTCTTCAAGTAACACCCCTGATTTTCAACGTCTTCATAAATAAACTCAGTACTACCATACACCTTATTAGCATAGTGCAATATGCAGACCACACAACTAAACAGTGTTATAGCAAAAAAAAATCTCTCATGATCAACTAATACCAGCATTGAAATAGTGACCATAACTAAACTTCTTGGTATTGTAATAGATTAGCTTAAATTTGATTAACATATTTTATAAAACATGAAAAAAACTCATCAAAAGCTAGGATCCTTTCTAGGGCCAGACAATATCTGACCAGACACGGCAAGAAAAACCTTAGCCTCAACCTACCTCCTGCCAGCTGTCTTATATGCCTCACCCATCTTAAATATAGGCACAGTACTTAAATCTGTTTGCTTCCTGTTGTAGTGTCACAATTTGCCACTAATGTCTCTTACAGAACCCACCACTGTCGCTCATTAGTCCAGCTCGGCTGGCTCTAGTTACTATCCATCATACTCTCAACTTGTTACTGCTCACAAACTAATTTGTAATCCTGAAAAATGCCTACAGAATATTCTTATGCCTTACTCTCCCTCAAGGGACTTCCGCTCAAGTGAACAATCCATAATAATCATAAAGTCTTTAACAACCAACAAGGGTCTCCCTGTATTCCTGTTATGTCTCTAAGCTTTGGAATGCAATCGCTTCAAACATAAAAATGATGAGAAAACTCTCTAGCTTCAAAATATTACTTAAGCGGTACCCTACTTGGTTATTGGCCTGCTCTGGCTTGTCACCATGCTAGATCTCACTTGCTAAGCTTCTTTTTCCTGCTATTTGTTTTTTTATTTGCACTCCTACCTGCAGTAACATACTTTTGCTGTTTTCCCTTATGTATCCTCTCCTGATCTGGCCTTGCCCAGCTCTCTGAGAAAACATTGTTTATATTGCCGTACCTGAATGTTCTTTCATTCAGTCCTTTCAGCTCTCTAGTGACCTATTCTTTTTAGTCTTCCACTTAAAATGTTAGATCTGCTCTCTTCACAAGAGAGTCACATTTTCCTCTGTTTTATCTTATATTCTACCATATCTACCCACTCCTCAGGATTAACAGATGCTAATTTCAAGATGCATTAATTTCAGTATATGCAACACACTGCTAATGGCAAAATAACTACATCAACACTATTTCCCACTGCTCTAACAACTTGAGCATCCTATCATTGTGAACAGCACTTTCTCATTTCTAGTATTACAGCTTAGGAGAGACGCAGTCGTCCTAAATGTTCATTGAATGATGCTTGTACTTCAGAAATGTAAATATGAAAATACTTGTGATAGTGTAATGTGTCTGTCATGGAGGCTTTTCACCAGGCCTCTGCTGAAAATGAGCATTCTATGAGCTTCTGTCTGCGTAGCAGTAATTGTGCTTGTTTGTTTATAGAGTGGGTCTGTTGCCGATATATTAATTGCGTACTTGCACTCAAACATAATGCTTATTAAGGTTATTTTCCTGTGAGCATGATGTAGGTCTTTACTATGTAGAATTACCACTGTCTGAGTGCAGTCATGTCACAGACTTGTTGTGGGGTACACCATCCAGCAGTCGGCTTTGGACTACACAGCAGTTCCCTAATGTTTGCCTTTTGTGCTGGTAGAATAAATGGGAGGAGGAACACTGGTCTGATTATACCGGTCCATGTTTGAGGTTTTTGCAAATGTATGCAATTGAATTGCTCTTTGGTTGCATATTGCAACTTGATTTTGCCAAATTCCTGAACCTTGTGCAAACCCAAGAGTGAGGAACCCCCCCCCCCCCCCAACCTAGGGTTAGTAAATTTTAAAGGTGCAGGGGTGTGGCTGTCCACCTTGTAAAAATGTCGGTGTAGAAGTCCAGATGTTTCAAAGTAGGACAAGTGAGTAAGGTGGTGATTTTAAAATGCATTTGTTCATATTGCTGGTATAAGTCTGTGTCGAATTTAGCTTTCCATTGCTTGGTGGTGCAGTCATAGTAATGTTTATTGACTACAAATCTGAGTCGATGCTTAATGCAACTCCTCTACTGACTGGTGTTAAACATTATTACTCATTTTGAAGTGTTTGGTAGGAGTGATGTATCCCTTGCATTTTGTATGCATGGTCTTAATTCCACATCTTTAATGCACTGGACATCTGTAGCTGTCTGTAACCATAGTATCTTTTAGCACTTTTTTTATCACAAACTTACAATGCACTATTTGCTTAGCTTCCCATCCCTCGTCAGGGAATGAGATTAAAAGCTTTAAGCATTTATACTACTTGGGTATCACAATTTAGAAAATATTAAATGTGCAGAAGCATCAGATAATTTCTGTACTAATAGAACTTTTTGCCGTAGGCCATTTTTTTCCACGTATCTTAATTGAATTTTTCCTGCATACAAATTCTGATTACTAAGAGCAAATTCTGACTGCTAGGAGCATATGTTGCAGTGTAGAGGATACTGAAGAAGGTGGCAAAGGTAAATTAAGTAATCCATAGTGAAAAGCAACTTTTGCTTTTGCTGGCATCCAGTATACATTGAAAAATTTAATAATTTGAATGACTGTGTAGAGGATGACTCAAGTGAGTTTGCTTTTGCTGGCATCCAATACATTGAAAAATTTAATAATTTGAATGACTGTGTAGAGGATGACTCAAGTGAGTTTGCTTTCACTCTTCAACAATATTGTAATGGCATGGACTCTAAATTTTCTAAGGTGTTGGCATCTTTGGAATCCCCCCCCCTCCAAGAATGCGGGTTCTCAGCATTGGATATGGAAGCACTGCATACTGTGGCATTGTTTAGCTTCGGATTGAATTAGTAAACTGGCATAGTCCTTAAGCAGCTGTGAAAAGCCTTGCAAGTGAAATACAAACTTGGTCTCTTTCTGGATGTAGAGAGTTACTAATATCACAGGTATGATGTGCGTTCAAAGCCTTCTGCATGGCAAACTTACCACCTTTTCACTGACCACAGCTTGAAGGTGTAGACTATGCTAAGGATTTACTTGTCAGAGCATGAACTTAAGTATTGATACTTACTGTCTGCAGGCATTGACCATGTGAGGTTTTAGTTTCATCTAGTTTTGGAAACTTAAATTTGTAAACCAAATCATACAGAACATATTTCACAATCTTTTTTACAGACTGTATTTAAGACCACACCTGTTGTGTTGTAATATGGTAAAAGCAAGTAGATCTTAATCTAAGATCTTTTTCTGTATTTTAATCCCCTCCCCCTACTGCCTGCTGACCATCAGCTCCGTGTGATTACTCGGCTCATTTGTTTCTTGTAGGAGGTCTTCAGCCATCATTGTCGGTTCCTGTTTAGGCCCAAGCCCCATCACTTGATGGCTGACTTGGGTCTCAGCGTCGGTGCCCTCCTCTGTATGCGAGTGCTATCACCCACATGTTAATAGGGCTGGGACTGCCATCATTAACTTTGTAAGCCAAGTCCGCATCTTCAGTTAAGAATGGCCTAGAAGCCCCTGGCATGTCGTGAAACGGCCACTGGTTCCCCTGCCCTCATAATAGGTGCACTCTCTCCTGCCTTCATTTGCTTGCTTGAGATGCTGATCGACCTCTGGTTGTCTGGGTCACAGTACAGCCTTATATTGGCATCTACAGTTGAGAAGCCACCTGTACATATTCGATTTTGTTTAGGTAATTGTTACCTACTGTACTAGAGAGGTTGGCTCTCTTGCTGCTTTTAAAGGTAAAAAGGAAGCTTTAAGTTTCCAAGAAAATTTGTGTATGTCTGAGTGTTAAGTACTTTTCAGTTTACTTGACAAGATAACTGCTATGGAGATCATTGGGTAGCAGCAGTAATAGATCATTTCAGTCCTATTGGGACATTGTGCCATGACTTTGTATGCCTTGCTTGTGATGGTGGAAAATTTTAAATTTGATATTGAAGTTTCATTCTCTTTACCAGTAAGGCCAAGACCAACTGTACTTAGCTTGGTTGAGGGGGGGGGGGGGTGAATTGCCAGGCTAGCAAAACCCTTCTTTTCACCATCTGTATTATCAAGAACAGTTCTCCAGATCTCTTCAGGCACATTTCTAGTCAGTCATCAAGGAAAAAAATGGTTGAATTTTTTTTCTGCTGGTGTTTGTTGCTCTTTTTACTGAATTTCATTCACTTCAGGTCAGTTTGGTCACCTCAGTCAAGTTTTTTTTTTTTTTC
Organism: Protopterus annectens; assembly: GCF_019279795.1. Lineage (NCBI taxonomy): Eukaryota > Metazoa > Chordata > Ceratodontiformes > Protopteridae > Protopterus > Protopterus annectens. The sequence continues at coordinate 1,330,968,091 of NC_056739.1, forward strand.
CTAGTTGTGCTTAGGTTTGTGTTTTCCCACACCCTCCTCTGCACATTTTAGCACCCCTGTTAGTTTATGTGATGCTTTTTTTATGTTCCTTTTGTAATATATGTGACCGTTCCATTGCCATTTTATTATCTTGCTAGAGTACCCTTGAAGGTGTAGTGTAATTTCTGGCTGCGGCAGGTCCACTGTCATTAAAAGCATAATTTTTCTATTAGCAGTTTCATTGACATTGTTTTGTTTTGTTATGGATAAAATCATTCCAGAGAATTCAGGCAGTGCTTGCTGTCTGTGCAGTGGAACGTCAGTTATCTATTTTGACTGTCCACCCCCTTCTAATACATGATGTGTGGACTGGAGACCCTCCTTATGGATCTCTGTTACATCTGCCTCCGTATCTTCTTCTGCATTAGAATCCTCCCTGCTGAGCTGGTTAGGAGTTTGAAATCAGCGAGAGTTCATGTGGACTGTGATGTGGACTCCATAGTGATTGCAGCTGCCTTGCCTTGAAGGCTTCCTCTCTTCAGAGTCCTACAGTTCAACCACCAAAGTCATTTGCCTTGGACCACATGGAAAAGTGTATTTAAAAAAAAAAAAGTGCCAGGAGCCTACCTAACCAATTCCCATCCTTTTCAACATCACCTCATTGTTTTCGACCCCCCCCCCTCTCTCTCTGCTGTCAACTTCACAGCCTCTTTCTCTTTTTTTCATATTCCCTTCATATAGTTGCCTTCTCTGCTTATGCTATCTCACATCTCTGTATCCAATGCATATACTTTTTCTAAAACAGTGTAATCTGTATAGGTTTGCATGCACTGTATCAAATTTTTATTACTGAAATATTTATGCTGTTGTCATCAGTTTTGTCTCTTACTTTCAATTGTTAAAATTGAGATATATATGCTGTTGTCATATAAGTTTTGTCACTTACTTTCAACTGTTAAAATTGTTGGTCATGTATGTATTCCTCGTACTATTGCACATGGATTACTTCATAGGTTCATACTAGGCTATCTGCCCTAGGGCATTTATAAGCCTAGCCAGATGTGTTTGGCTTTCGCCACCCATTTTAAATTTATTTTGCTATGCCCTTTTTCGAGGTTAGTATACCGTGCCTGTGTCTAACAGTGACACAGAAGTGATACCCGGGGTAAACCTACGATCTCCCATCCACTCATCAAGATTCCTCTTGAAAAGAGTCAATGAGGGACTCTGCCTAACCTGGACTGGGATTTTATTCCAGAGTGAAGGGAGCCTCTGGGTTATGAATCTGTCCCTCCAGCATGTCCTGTTTATTTCAGTGCTGAGGTTCAAGTCTCTCGAGCGCGTAGCTCGATGGGATTTGGATTTTCTGAGGTGCAGCATGTCCGTTCATTCCGGGTTGGACATGGCTTTATACGTCAGGCACAGATCGCCTCTGAATAGGCGGTATGTCACTAAGAGCTGGAGTTTCTTTAACCGGGCAGCATATGGCATCTGTTTGAGCCCTTTGATCCTCTTGGTGAGGTACTTTTGGGGTCTTTTCAGTTGCTGCAGGATGTCTGGTAAGGTACATCCCAAAAGGGGCATTGTACTCAATTATGGGCCTGATGAGGGATGAGTAAAGAGGCACGATGACCTCCCCTGATCTAGATGTGAATCCCTTCATGATTAGGTGGGCTATATAAAATGTTTTTCTAACCACTTTGGCCACGTGGTTGTCAAATGAGAGATTGCTATCAACTTGGGTCCCCAGGTCCCTAATTACTTCTTCTGTACTTAATGGGTTACCACCTATGTGGTAATTTGTGGGCACTTTGTTTTTGCCAAAGGGGATGACTGTACACTTTTTGGCATTTAGCTTGAGGCCATGGCTCTGGCACCAGTTGTCTGTTTCTATGAGGCCCTTTTGGAGGATGCTTGTGTCGGCTGGAGAGTCGATTATGGCACCCAGTTTGCAGTCGTCTGTGAACTTGGTCAGCCACAGTCCTTCCGTGTTGGCCTGTACCTCCTAGAAATATATACCGAACAAGAGAGGTCCCAGGACTGAGCCTTGTGGGACACCACTTGTAACTGGTTTGGAGTCTGACATGGCTCCAGCAATTCTAACCATGTGAGTTCTGTCCTTGAGCCAGTTTGCAATCCATCTAGTGACACAGGGGTTTATATTTAAGCTGGTGAGCTTATCTATAATGCCCGAGTGGGGTATTGTATCGAAGGCTTTTGCGAGGTCCAGGTAGGCTGTGTGGACCACCTTCCCCTCGTCAATGGCCTTTGGTGACTGATTCAAAGAAATCAACCAGGTTTAAGAGGCAGGATCTGCCCTTAACAAACCCGAACTGGGTAGGATCCAGTGTTTGTAGGTCTCCAATATCTTTATTTGTGAGGTCCATGATGATCCTTTCCATAGCTTTGCAGACCAAGCTAGTCAGGCTTATGGGGCGATAGTTTCCAGGATCCTTTGAGGCACCACCTTTATTGAGAGGGACCACTGTTGCTGTTTGCCACTCTTTGGGCACATATCCTGTAGTTGGATATATTCTCTTATTCTGAATTTTGTGTAAATACACTGGAGCTTTTCTCTTGGGTCTCCACTGAAAATGGGCCTCTAGCTCAGTTGGACCAACCCGGTTAACAAATGTCAAAATTAATTTACTCCTTTCTCATTTACCTTGATGATGGTGAAATTTACATCTCGTATTGTGAGATTGCAGGGACTTGGTTCAGGAGATATAAAAGACTCTGGAAGATAAAAACAGGAAGGTACTCTGTCAGATGTCAGCCCTGTTTTCATTTTATTATATTTCCATATGTGCCGTACATAGTATGGAGAATGGGGTATCAAGTTACAATGTGTGTGCACTACGGACACTCTTCCTTTGTCTGTCTTACTGATTTCAGAGAAGATACAAAAGGTCAACTTTTTAAAATCCCATTTGATGTTAACATTCTCTTTAATGAGGCTGTAAAGGACCTTGCTGGAATAGGCAGAAAAGGCCCTCACAAGTTCTAGCCACCTCCGAATACCTGTTATGGGGTGTAGCATTGCCAATGACCATTTTTTGGGGGGGGGGTGAGCAGTACCGGTTGGATAGAAAAATAATCAGGTGTATGGCGGTCCCTTCCCTTGGGGGAGGCTCAGTCTGATCCTTGAAAGCTTGCCTGACTGCACCACTATTGAGGTAGTCTGGAGTCTGATGTTCCTCCACTTGTTCTTGTGGATAGCCATCTCACTGAACAAGTGTATAAGGCCAGTTTTATGTCCAGAGGCTGTTCTATTCCCGTCTTGGCCAACCTACACACCACCACATCAAACAGCTGTGGCCAAAATATAGGTGTTAAATATTGTATTAAAAAGGAGCCATTTAGGAGGTTCTGTTGGAACAGGAAATAGCTAGGCTTCTAGCCCAGGTTCTTACTACCAAAAAAAAAAAAAGACCTCCATTTTAGAATGGATCACAGTGGTTTAAACTTGTACATTCCAGAAGAGCGCTCTTTCATGCTCTTTGTATAATCTGTCCTCCCATGTCTGTAAGGAGACTGTGCTCTTTCGACCTTTTAAGATTGCTGTCACAGCACAAAACCTAGCAAAGGTGTCTTGGAGGTTCCTGAACATTTAATTAGGAACCAGTTATTACTGCTGCTTGGACTCCAGTTAGTCTCATATCTGCACCCAGGGTATTCACCAAATATATGGCAGTTATAGCATCTCATTTTGGTCTGAGTGAACCAAGGTCTTCCCCTATCTGGATGATTGGCTTATGTCTGCTGCAACAATGGTGGATCGTCTGTTAGTCAGGATCAACTTCAAGTCCTTCGGGATCACGGTGAACACCACAGTGTCTTAACTAGTGGCCACGTAGAGCACAGCATTCATTTATACATTATATATATTCTACCTAGTTAAGCCTTCTCTCTTCAGGCAGGCTCCTTGCTTTTCAACTGTCAAATGAGACTTGTCAGAGCAAATATTTCTGGCGTCTGTATTTCAGAATCATAGGTTTTATGGCAGTCTCACTGTACATGGCACCCAGTGCCTGCTTTGTATAAGCATTCCGCTGTGGACTCTGGGGTTCACTTGACCTCAACAGTACTTCCCAGTCAGGACATCAAAGAAGTGCAAAGGCTGGATTTTGTGGTGGATTCATAAAGCCAGTTGGTTCTTGAGCAGCTTGTTCTAGCTCCCACCTCAGTTATCAGTGGTGGTGTTTTATAGGGTAAGAAGCATTTCCAAGAGCAGATTGCCCAAGTAACTTGGTTGCAGATTGTGGACTAAGGTAAAACACCTCAAAGGTGAAAAGGACTAAGACACTCTCTGTCAAATTATGAATACTTTTTTAACCAGTGTGGTAGTGGTTTGGTACAGGAACAAGCAAGGGGAACCTTTTGCCATCCCCTGTGTTGAGAAGCCATGAGGGTGTGTGTCTGCCTTTGCAGTTAGGTGCTTTCTCATTCACACCTTTAGTACAGTTGCCACCTAGCTACTTTTTCCTGTTGCTTCTCAAGTGGTCTGTCTTGTTTGTAGCTCGACCACTATTCAAGTATTGGGAATCCTAGCTGTGATCTGTCTGCATCCCTGACCAACTCTAAGTACAGCAGTTTCTTTTCCCTTACTCCTAATTTTGGAGGATCCTCCATAGATGCACTCAGAAGTGGCCTGCAGGTGTTTTTCCCCGTTAATCCCAAATCCCTGGAGAAATTCATGATGATCTAATCGAAAGTCATTTTAATTGCCTCCTTTTAGACCTGACAAGTCTCATTCCCACTGCTATGGCCTTGTCTCCCATGTAGGCCTCTGTCTGAAACTGTCCAGAATGTTTCTGACTCGCTCATCTAGCAGACCTCACTGACCTGTGCCACTGTATAGTTCTGATGATGGCCAACTACCCTGCTTACCCAGAATAGGTGCTAAAAATACTTTCTTCTGCCCAATGACCTGGCACAAGCAAAATAAAAAATGGAAGAGATTCTCCAGTAGGGCGTTGACCCAAGGCAGCAAGCCTTTTACAGTCCCACATCTGTCAAACCAAAATCAGCAAAAAGAAACTGAATAAAAACAAAACTGTATATGCTCCACACCAACGGGTTACTCTGTAGTATAAAGTCACTGAATCCGTAAATCCAAAACACACACACTTTATTAAGCACAACTCTCAGGCTTTTCGTCAGTAGCACACCAACTTCTTCAGAAACGGAAAAACTAGTGTCACTCACAAACAACTGCCTTATTTATTTTCCAGGAAAATAGTGCTTTATGAACACATTCCTTTGCAATGTCATTGCTTTCTGAAAGTTAAGTCCACAGAGACAAGTATCACAGCTTGTGTGTCCCAGACAGATTCAACTTAAGAAATAAATGTGGACCAAAAAAATCACTTTTTTTTGTCATTAATTTTCTATGCACTTGTAGTTGTAGGCCCATGACCAATGAAACTCTGTAAAGATATAAACATTTTAACGAGTACATTGACTTTCTTTTAGCTACACTTAGTAAAATGCAAAGGCAGTCTTTCACTAGTGTTGTTTAACAATTTAGCTCAACACTTTCAAAACAGGACGTTTCCATGGACTTGACTTAATAAACCATATGTGTTTTGGATTTACGGATTCAGTGACTTTTATACTACAGAGTAACTCGTTAGTTTGGAGCGTATCCAGTTTTGTTTTTATTCAGTCCCACATCTGTGCTAGACTACCAGTTTTGTTTTTATTCAGTCCCACATCTGTGCTAGACTACCTGTCCAGCATTTTTGACTCGACTTAATCACTTATCCATCAGGGTTCATTTGTCAGCTATGTCAAACTTTGCACAATTCTGTAGATCTTTTCTTTAATGCATATTTTACTTGCCTCCACTGGTCAGGAAATCCTATACCACAGTCGGACTTCTAGTTTGAACTAGAAAGCTTAGTCAAATCTCCTTTTGAGCTTGCACCTTCAGTAGACTTTTGAAATATCTGTCATGGAAGACCATGTTTCTGGTTCTTGTTACCTCTGCTAGAAGAATATTGAAACTACAGCCCAACCTTCAAATAAATGCACACGTATGCACCTACCTGCATGTCTTTAAATTCACAAAAAGCATTATTTATTAAAGGTTTTTAATATATTTATTTTTACTTTTTTGTCTTTATTTGTCTCATTTCATTATAGACCCCCACTCAACTAAAATGCATATTGTTAGTCACATCACTTCAAAATAACATTTCCTGTCTTTTTACACTTTCTGCTTCCCTTGTGCATGTTGTTTCCATTTATTGTCTGTGCACGTTTGTATATCTGTATATTATTCTAATTGTGCATGTATGTGTGTGTGCATATATCTGTGTTTTGAATGGATCATGAGCATGCATGTGTGTGCACTTCTGTATATATGTATATTGTTCTGAATGGATCGTGTGCGTGCGCTTGCATGTCTGTCTGTGTTATTCTAAATGGAGTGTGTGTGTGTGTGTGTGTGTGTGTGTGTGTGTGTGTGTGTGTGTGTGTGTGTGTGTGTGTGTGTGTGTGTGGCTTTGTTCCTCTGGTTCATTACCAAGACAAAAATGCAGAGCTTTGCTTGGCATTTTTTCTGCGGTCTTGCAAGAGTGTGACAGTGCCACCAACATAATTTAAATAAAATGCATTCTAAAAAGAAGCAGCAGTAAAAAGCACTTTGAAAGTCTGTTCTGTGGGGTTATCACTGTTTGTTTGTGTTTTAAGTAGTCATTGAACAGCAAGACATTTTAGTTAAAATGGAAAGAAAGCAGAGTGTATGCATGTAAAATCAATACAGTGATAGGAGCTTTGGAACAAAGATGCCTGCATGATGTAATGTTTTAAAGACAAACACTGCATTGTGGGATACCTAGAGAAAATGTAAAAAAAAAGTAAAAAAAAATAAATAAATAAAAATCACTTCAAAGATGCTACACCCCATGTGGTTAGACTCTGAAATTACATATAAAATATTTAAAGTGTAAATAGAGTGGTGGTAATGTAGGAAACATCAAAATATGTTGAAATAAACATGTTTATTTGAGTCTGTGGGTCTTGTTCTCCTTTAAGTAAAACAGAATATCTGTTGCATTGTGGGTGTTCACAGGAATGTTTGACTTTTGTACAAGTACTCTGCCAGAAAGTTTCTTAGAAACATGTCTGATTTTATCACTGTTTTAAGAAGCTGATATGAAAAGTATAGTAAACATCTGCCCGAAGTACCAGGGCTCATTGTTAGAACCATGACTACTTTACAGGTCTCTTCAGAAATGCATCTGTTGATATTTGTACAGTGACTTAATGGGTATAAGCTTTTTTTGGTGTTTATATCCAGGTCTTGCTATGGTGTCACAATACTTTGAGGCACTCATCCATGAGGATCCACATAAGTAGTAGCTTGTGACTCAGTTGTCTTGGTAAAGAGAATGGAACTTTGGTTTCATAAAAGTAGTATATTTAACATGGTATTCGATCTGGACTGGTAGTTCCAAACTCCCCCCCCCCCCACCTTGGCCTAAAAGATCTTGTGACTTTGTGTTTTAATTGTGCACAGTGGTTACATTTCTGTTCTGCCTTGCACAGAATCTGGAGAGGGGTCGTGGGAAATGTTTTTTCTTCAACTGACAAAAAGGGCTGCAGAACTTTGCTCTAGGTAAATAGAATGGCAGTGCCAGTCCAGCTATATAACCATGGTAAGTATGTAACTTTCTTTTTTGCAGGTGCTTACCACATTTGTACAGTCACCAAAAATACACTTTCCTGTTATTAGACTGTGGAAGAGGGATTTTTAGCCAACTTTGTTTGTGGTATTAAAAATTTGCTTTTCTTTCTCCTGTACGTGGTAGCTGTCTGAATAAAATGTAAATTTCTAACAGTGGTTTCATATACAAACTGTCGAGATAAAAAAATATATATACTTACAAAGCTAGCATTAAGTGGTATTATTGGTAAAGCAACTGGATCTATTAGCCAAACAGCAGAAGACAAGTAACAGTAACTTGTCCAAAGGTGATGATAATTTTTAAATGGTATTGAATTAATGCAGTCATTGAAAATGTGCATTTGGAGTGTGAGGGAAGATATGAATTTTTCAGCACCTTAAAAGTCATATTCTGTGGATGGAAAAAATGGTTTCTGTGGAACAGAAGGGTACTGTTAAGCAACATGTTGACGTGGCAGAAGAAACTTGTTTATGGATTAGACTGTTTGAATAAAATTCAACAGTTCTTCATAATAGAAGTTGTTACTGACATACCTCAACTTTGAGAACTGCTACTGCTGGTTGTTCATCTTGTGTATTGCACAATGCTTTGGGGTAAAGCACACTGCTGATTTTAAAATTTGCTCATAGTAAGTCATCTCAATAACGGTGCCCAGCCTGAAATTTGACCTTCAGTCCATTCTGTAGGAGACAGGAAAATGAGTTGCAGTGCATAAATTAGAGTGTGGTGAAAATGTAAGTGTGTGTATGTGTTGTATAGACATTTCACTGTTCATTTTGCAAGGATTCTATCCCCCCATTCACTTGGGGGGGGGGGGTCAGGACATGGCCAACCTTTTTTCCTATTTTGTTTTCATTTGCGTACGAAGACAGAAACAAGAGGCCTTTGGCAGAAGGCTCCATCTGTAGATTGCCATAAAAGTATCAACAGTAATTAATATATAAAGTATTAATAAAGCTAATTTGGCATGAGTGAAATGTGCATTAAAAGATTTATATTACAAATAAATATTGTGTGCACACGTACAGATTACATCAAGTATATATTCAGACTATATTAGCCAACTGCTAGTGTGTTGCTGATGTGTATTCAAATATAATATCAGGATACAAATAAAACCTAGCAAAACCGATATTGAGCATTGTTCATTTAATTCTTAAAAATGTTCTGAAGTATGCCTTGTTGCTGAGAATGCAAGTAGAATGTGTCTAATCTGTCCATCAAAGTATTACAAAAAGGAGTATGTTGCAGCTACAAAATTACTGAATTAATTTATTAGGAATACTCATTTGAAATGCATATCAATGCATTCTCCTGTATAATGTATTTATAGGTAGTAGTAACAGGAGGACAAGGATAACTATCTAAGAGTTCAGAAATAAGTTGTGGAGTTTGACCTTGATCTGAGGAGGGTTTGGACTACACATAATTGTAGTGAAGTTTGGGGCAAGCAAAGGTAAAACTTAGGTCACATTCAAATTGATGCCAAGGAGGGCATGCTCACTTGATTTAAGAGGTTGGACATGTACAAGGGTGGCAGAAGTTATAAACACACTTCCAAATTCTGCCTAGGGCAACCAACCTTCATAGGAAGTTACTAGGCTATTGGCCCTGAGGCCCTTACAACCCTAGCCAAGAATTCAGCCTATGTTCCAACAAGTCAGCACCTTATGCCACTGTCCAGCAGGGACATAGGTGGAATCCCAGGGGTGTGTTTTCTGTTCCCCATCCAGTTATCCAGGTTGCACTTAAAATGGTTAATGAGGCACTCTGCTTGACATGGAGTGGGAGTCTATTCCACAAAAGGGTGAGTCTCTGGGACGCATCTGTCCTGCCAGACCAGGTTGAGGTCGCCTGTACGGGTTAGTCAAGTGGAGCTTGACTTGTGGATATGCAGCAGTCCCATCAGGGTGGGGTCTGCGATTGCTTTATATGCCAGACAGAGGTCACCTGTGAGGAGTTTGTAGGAGACTTGAGTAGAGGGACAGGACCTTTAGCCTATCTGTGTAGGGTAGATGTTTTGAGGCCCTGGATTCTCCTGGTGAGGAACCTCTGTGGTCTGCCCAGTTGCTTTGTGAGGTACATGCCGAAAGAGGCACTGTGCTCATAAGTCTTTTATAAGGGAAGAATATAGGAATGTTATGACCACCTTGTCCCTGGATGAGATACCCTTACTAATGAGGTGGGCCATGTAGAAAGCTTTCCGTGCAATGGTGGGGGTGCCAAAGTCCATCATGACTGCAATGTGATAATTTGTGGGGACATCACTCTCCCCAAAGGAGATGATGTATTTTTGGCTTTCAATTTGAGGCCATGTTTCATCTTGGAGGATGCCCACATCACTAGGGGAACTGATGACACCCAGCTTGCAGTCATTTGTAAATTTGGTCAGCCTTATCCCACTGGTTTTGGCCTGCACCTCAGAAAAGTATATCCCAAGCAGCAGAGGTCCCAAGACCAATCCCTGGGGTCCACTGCTTGTTATGGGTCTACTGCTTGAGGTTGCGTCCCCTATTTTGACATGGTGGTCTCCATCAGTGAGCCAGTTTGCTACCCATCTGGTAACATATGGATTGATGCTTAGTTGAGAGAGTTTATCTGTTATATCTGAATGGGGAATAGTATCGAAGACTTTGGCCAGGTCAAGGTAGGCAGTGTGCACAGTCTTCCCCTCGTCCATGGCCTTGGTGATTGTCTCAAAGAAGTCGACTAAATTTAACAGGCATGACCTCCCCTTGATACCAAACTGTGTGGGATTGATTGTTGGGCTGTTGCCAGTGTCCCTGTTAATGAAGTCCTTAATAATCCCCTCCATAGCCTTGCAGATCAGGCTAGTTAGGCTGATGGGTCTGTAATTTCCTGGATCAGTGGATGCTCCACCTTTGTGTAAAGCGATGACCATGGCTGTCCCCTACTCATCTGGGACAAAGCCGGTACTGAAGTTTTGGTTGAATAGGGTGCCTAATGGTGCTGCAAGTTCCTGCTTGAGTTCATGTAGGATGCAGCCTGGGATGTTATCGGGTCCAATGGAGGCTGTATTTGTTTGCCTTTGAGAGGGCAGTGATGACTTGCTCCCTAGAGATAAGGGGAGGGAAGCAGGTACTGGGGATGTCCTGTTTTACTGATGGGGGGACAGAGAGGTGAAATTTTCCCTGAACCTGTCTGCCAGCAAGTTGGCTATATCTACAGCGTTTGTGTGTGGTGTCCTTGACCACCAGTTCTGAGCAGATCTGGATGCTTCCCTTGAGGTCACGGACATATGTGAAGAAGGTCTTATGATTGTCTTTAGTAGATGTGGCCAGTTTGGACTCTTGTTTCCTTTGAGAATTTCACTAGTGCTCGAGAGATTGCTTTTAATTAGGCACCTGCACCTTCTTGGTCCTGTACAGCACATTTTTTCCTTTTATTAGAGTTTATTTAATTGCAGATGTCCACCAGACAGGTTTACACTTCCTTGGGGAGGATGATTTTGCGCTGTCTGGTATTCCTGATTCCAAGCAGCTATATAAATGCATGTAGTACTTTCGTGTAGGTTTGGGCATATGTGCCACTTCCTGTGGAAGGGGGAGCGGGCTATGAAGCTGTTTATACCTTCCCTCAGGAGGTTGTAATCAGCTTTGGAGAATTTTTTTTTGCTTGACCTTAGCTAAGGATGGGGATCTGGGGAGATGGTGACTTTGAAAGTGACTGCTTTGTGGTTAGATCTTTCCAGGGATGATGGCACTGTAGGGCTGCTGCTGTGGTTACTCATGTTGGTTAATATCAAGTCCAAGATATTTTCACCTCTTGTGGGGTGTCGACCAACTGGTCCAAGGCTTTTGCATTGACTGAATCATGAAATCTTTGGGCATTTGTGTTTTGACATGAATATTTCTTCCAATCTTTGGTTGGATAGTTAGTCACCCAGGATCAGGGTAAAAGGTGGAATCTTGATGGATTCGAAGAGGTCCAGATAGGTGGAGTAGGCTTCTTGAGTCAAACTTCTAACCATTGTTACATGTACATGTGAGAAGGTGGTTGAACTGTTTAGGAAAGAAATGGTGGCATGTAAAGGATCCATCTGTAATGTGAGCTTTTGTTTTAGTGTAATTTAGAGCAGTTTACTGCACTTGTATTGAAATACACAGTGGAGTTCAGGCAGGGATTTAGCAGAGTCTTTATTCTACTTGGATGATCTATTCACTTTGGCTTGGCTGCCTTAGATGCAGAAATTAAAATGGATTATGCAAAGGGTAACCATGAATTACTTGTTACTGTGTTAAGGTGGATGCTAGCTAGGAGTTTTGGTTGTAGATCACCTACATCTGTGTGAGAGAGAGAGAAATTTATTGACTACTGTGTGTGATAACCAAGTACTGCAAAACTGCCTGACTGCCTTTCTCTTTTTGGGGAGAATGGTGGTAAAGAACAGGTAGTGTAATGTCCTAAGCTTCCCAGAGCATGTAAGTAAAGGGTGCGAGAAAGCCAACACATTCTGGCTAGGCTTATAAATGCCTTCGGGCAGATAGCCTAGTACCTACCTATGAGAAAAGAACAGGTTTGTAGTTGTATTGATCTCGCTGTCTTATTTCTGAAGCTCATTTTCCAAACACCTAAGGTGGTAGGTTTGTTTGTCCCCAAACAAAAAGATGTAGAAGTTTAGGTACTTGCAAACCACTCACAGTTTTGGAAAAGATCTGAGGTGTTTCAGGAGTACGTGTAAATATATGATGTTAGTGGTCATGTAGAAAAATGAGTGTTGCTCAAAATTATAAAATATTGCCTGATATCAAAGACTTAGAGTGAATGTGCATGTTGGAATCCCAAGTAGATTGTATCTAGTTCTTTGTCTATGTTCAGCTGAATATTCCTAAACAAGCTGCTAACTGATTTTTTGGTCAGGCTAAAGAAGCTTAACTCCAATTTTAAATACATATATAATACATACACACACATCATGCATAGAGGACACACTCCCTTACACACCCATGTTGGCTGTTTAATCTCTGTATTCCTTAACTTATATATACCAGTTCTGTAGTTCCTGCACAGTATAAGAAAATGTGGTTTCGACAAATCTTGGTAAAGAAATCCTGTAGTGAGCCACTATAGTGAAAATGCCTCACATAGAGTAGGTAAGCCATCTTATCAGGTTAATTAAGCATGTGGAGTATATCCTGTATGAGCTTACTGCTGGCCATAGTCATAGCAAAATACTAGGGGAAGTGGCTACCCTGTGCAGGCAGAAAAGTGAAAGCTGAGAGAGGAAATTTTGGTACAGATGTGCAGAGTCATTTAAGGTGTTTACAGCTGTTTATTCATATTGTACTGATGTTTTTTGAGGTAAAAACTGTTGCCAAGCATGTGTACTTATAATCCCTTTACAGTAATCCAAGGAAAACAGGTGCTCAGAAGAGATGGCAAATCCTTGAGTAATGTACAAATTACCTGTGCAGACTTAAGGTCTGTTAAGTTACTACTTACTAAAAATGTAATAAATTGTTTTCTAGTCCCAAGGAGCTTTTCTCCCCCGGGTCTCTGCTGAAAGTGAGCCGTAAGCTCAGCCAGACTAACCCGGTTAACAAATGTAAAATAAATAAAATAAAAATAAATGAACATGTTTGCTGCAAGAAATTGGCAAGATGTACTGTAATACAGCTTGATGTCGCATCATTTCATGAGTCTCTGAAATGTAGAAAATTATCCTACAGTTTAAGGAACTCCTCCTGTATCCACTTGTTAGTTTCCTATCCCACACTCCTTTTCCACTAGCAAGTGCACAGTTGGCTGGAGTTGTGTCCGTGAAAGAACGCTGTAAGGTAACAGCTGTGATCACCTGAGGAATGCAGGCATATGATGAACCTGAAATAGAAGAAAGGCAGGGAATTGCTCTGTGCTGAGTAATGTGAACACTTAAAGAAAACCCTGTCAAAGCAGAGTGATGATTTGCTTCCTGACTAGCAGTATATGTTTTTTTTGGTTTCGCTTGTTCAGTGCATTACTATAAATGTTTCAGCAATTGGGTGTAACTTGTACACATTTAACATTGTTGCGTACATATTTTGAGTGTGTGTTGAATTGGAATGATCAGGCTTATATTCCAGTTATATTAAAAAGGGTGGTATACAGTTTTCATCCTAGTGTTTTTGTAATATGCAGTACATGATTATAGAGACAGAATTTTTATTTGGTAGGCTGTAGTAGGTTTCACCGATGTGAAATGCAACCATGTCATTTCCTCTGAACTGACACAGAACGTAATTTCACACAGGATTACTAAAGTCACCAGGTGGGATTTAATTGTGGAGTGGTACTGCTACATTTCATAAAAAGAGTTGCTAATGCCTTTTCTGAAAATTTGGTTCAAAGTCATTAAGTACTGCCAAAGCTAAGAGCTTTGTGTTTTATTTTAAGAGCTCAGTCATAACTGTTAAATTTTACCATTTTTCTGACAATTTATTTACTGTGACTTCTGGCAGTTGTTTTGAACTCCAACAGCGGTGTTACTGTATAAATAGTACTTGAAGCAAAATGCATACATAGGTGGTTACCAGGCTGTTGACCCAAAGGTCTTTATAAGCCTAGCCATGTGTACCCAATGTAATACTAGAGAAAACTAATATAAAGGATCTTGCTGAAACCAATCTTTGTTAACAACTGCTCATATCTAGAAGGGTCATAGGTGAAGTCCCCAGCAGGAATTTTAGTTTCCCATCCAGTCATCCAGGCTACGCTTAAACAGGGAGCGGCTTCATTTGATGAGAACTGGTAGCCTATTCCAGAGGATTGGCAACCTCTGAGAGACCTATCTGTATCTCCAGCATGTCCTATTTATGTCACAGGCCAGGTTTAGGTTCCTGAAGCTGGTGACTCTTGTCCCATTTGACTTGCAGATGTGCAGCATTTCCATTAGGTTTGGATCTGAGATTGCTGTGTAGGCCAGGCACAAGTCTGTTCTAAGTAGTGTGTATGCTACTGAGTACAGCGACTGTGGCTTCAGTCTGTCAGTGTATGGCATGTGCTGTACAACATTTATTGTAGGTTTTGTGCATGTTGAAGGGTAATAAGCAGGAGTTGAAAATCTGGGGTAGAAATGATGAGATGCTCCACTTGCACAAGCCTGCTTTCAGTGTGGCAGTTGTAACCTTGTAATTTTTGACATTTTTAATATTTTTGGATCCGACCCACACAAACTAGCCACCTTTAAACATCTGGAAGTCGGAAACCTATTTTTGTGTGGGTCACAACTATCATGTAGCCCTTTCCCATGATTAAGCAGGTATGTATACTTTGCAGGACACTGTCTCTCTTAGCCAGTATGAAATGTCATGCTGTCTGTTTCTTTACATGCAATTTTCTTTCTTTACTAAAATGTTGAACTTTCCTAGAAGAAATGCTTGGGGTTTATAGATGTTAATTCTACATTTTGCTGTTTTTCTATAGTGTAGATTATCCAGTTAAGATGAGCAGTTTTCTGTATTTATTGTTTTCTTTTGTTTCTCTTTTTGTTTCAGTGTATGTGGCTTCATTGCTGGTATCACAAACATCCTTCAACACAAAAGTATGCCATGACACTTGATCATGTTGGTGGAGCAAGGCATTAAGATTGAGTTGTTAATGACTATAATCTAGTCTTCAGTCTCCATTTGTCTGTGGTGTGACTGAATAAGACCCTTAAGAGAGTGCTCCAGGGTCACCCCTGAAAATTGGTTTAGTGGGTTTATTTGGTAAAAAAAAAAAGTAAATGATTAAAAAGACTGCATGGTACATTTTCTTTACCTTTTATGTCTGTGTTTATATACCTGTTAGCCATGATGCTAAATAACTCTGCCCCCCCTCCCTTGCATTTGACCATCAGTTGCCACCAGCTGCCCTTCACATTCACTGGGTCTGCCTTAGATGCCTTAAACTACCCCAGACTCTAACATGCCCCTACATCCGAGGCTGATGAGATCGTGAATGCTGGTGCAACATCATTATGTATCGTGACACATGCATGGTCTCTCCACAGCAACCATTGCAAGTTCCATATAGCTGCTACATCAGTAGGTGCATGTGTGCTTCCCCACATGAGCATCCTCTGACTGAGCGGTAGAGCTCCTTGTAGCACTGAGCTCTTAATGATAGTGTGTTGGATCTAGGCCTCTGTTGCCTACCCCCCTAATGATATGTGAACTAATGTTTGTTATTCACCCCCCATCCACCTCCCCGAAGCAGCCTGTCCACCACCATTGTCTACTCTTCTGACAGAAGCTATAGAAAAATATTTTTCCATAGATGACATGTAAGTAATTTATGCCACATGTTTGCAGAGAATACTGTCCAACAAAAGAACCCTAATTGTAGTGTAGTCATCTAAGGGAGGATATATGTTCAAGACAATAGAGTTGGAGTTTTTATTTTCCCCACTCATGATTTTAATTGTATAGTAGCATATTTAGCTCCTAGTGTGAAACTTTTTTTCTGTCCACGAAGAACCAGCTTAAGTAGACATTTGATATCTGATATAAGAACTAGTCCTAGCATGTCTGCTGTCACAGTCAGACTGAATCTACCATGCCTTTAAATGTCATTTATTTTGTAATGTCTTAGTATGTCTTTTTGTTGAAGAGGATAACTCGGACTCGGAACATGTGGTGCTCCTGATTTGTTAAAAGATGCCGTGGCAAAGCCAGTCGTCCTCCCAGAGAAACAGCATGTCTGTGCTCAGTCTTAAAAGATGTCTTCCATATCACTGGTGCACTATTCTTTACCTAAAGGATCTTCTGCCAAGGATAGCCCAACATCTGGCCACCATACCAAAGTCTTTTTTTCTTATAGGCATTGTACGTTCCATGTAGGCTCCCAGCGCAAGTTGATCTATGGATGCCCACAATCAATTTTTTGCTGTCAGTCTGAATGCCCTTCAGCTGTGCTGGTTACCAAGCTGTATTTTCAGATAAGTGCCCCACTGGGGTTTCTTATTTTATCCCAGGACTTTCTGATCTCTCTGGATCTCCGTGATGCATGCCTTCTCATCCCCATCCATCCTCTCTTAGGACATTTTTACATTTCTCTATTTCTTCCTTGCATTTTCAGTTCTCTGCTTTGCCCTTTGGCCACTCTACTGCACAAGGGCGTTCACCAAATGCCTTGCTCCTGCCATGGCGTTTTGCAGGTTTCGCGGGACTCGGATCTTTCCCTAGCTAGATGATCTGCTTATTCAAGCCCCCCCCAACACTCTGCTGTAGGATCTCAAGTATGCTACGTCCCTGTTGGAGTTTGGGGATCACCATAAACTTCCCAAAATCTGTTCCGACTCTTCCTCAGAATCACATTTTCCTCGGCTGCAGTCTTCAGACTGCTCCCATGCTGGCATCCCTGCCTGCCCTCAAGGCTCTGTCTCTAATTGCCTTTTTCCAGTCCCTTCTTCCTCTGGTGTCTGTCTCAGCCAGGGAACTTCTCAGGGTTCTTTGGTTTATGAATTTCACCATTTCCATGCTCCCTCTCACCAGGATGCATATAGGAAAGCTTCAGTGTTACCTTAAGTCAGTGTGGCTCCAACATTACCACCCCTGGACTTCCTGGCACCTTTCCTTTCCCTGTCTCAGGCTTGAGCTCCAGTGCTGGATTCGTCAACTTTCTCTCAACCTGGGGCTTCCTTTTCAAGCTTCAGTTTGAACTCTGGACCTCTTTACAGACTCCTCAAAGAAGTGGGTAGGGTGCCTTCTGTGGTACCTCAAGATTGTGTCTCTGGCCGCCTCATCAAGGCTTAGACTACATCAGTGTAAAGGAGATGAGAGCTCAGCTTCTGGCTTTTCAAGCTTTTCATTCCCCCTTTCATCACAGGCCCCTCAACGTTTTCACAGACAATATCGCAGTGATGTGGTATGTAAATGGCAGGGGGGGGCATAAAGTCCTATTTTCATTGCAGGCTTGCTCTTCATATATGGGATCTAGCTATCCAGTATCATGTGACTCTTCAGGCAGTTTATATTCCTTTGGAGCACAGTCTATTGGCAGACTCCTTGAGCAGGTCCAGCACACAAGTTCATGAATGTATGCTTCACAAATGTGTTTCCTGGGAGTCCCCTTCACATGATCGAAGCTTCAAAACTTTGAAAATCATATGGCCGAGGAAAGATGATCGAAGTTTTAAGACTTTGAAAGTTCTGAATGGAGATTGCCATACAACACAGAATGGGAAATTTCCATTTTCCTCACTGTAGTGTGATAGTTGGTATATTTAAGTAGCCGGGGGCTCCCCCCCCCTGCAAATACATAAAAGAAAACGTTTTATCTTATTTTTTAATTTTTTTTGAAGTTTCAAAACTTCGATCTGGTCCTCAGCTATATGGTGTTTGAAGTTTTGAAACCCTGATCATCAGAAGTAAACCCATTCTTGGACATTGTCCATTGGTGGGGTATTCCTCAGGTAGATATTTTTGCCTCCACTATGAACAGGCAACTTCCTTTATTCTCTTCCAGAGTCCCAATTCCTCTGGCTTGTAAAGTGGATGCCCTGCCTCTTCCTTAAAAGAGGTTTTTCTGTATGCTCTCTTTTGAGTCTTGGACAAGATGAGGCAGGGCTCTCCCAAAATCTTGCTAGTGTCTCCCTTTTGGCCATGCAGGATTGATTCCCCCTTCTTTCTCACTTGGCAAAGGGCAGTCACCACAAGTTAGCTCACCAGATGGATCTTCTCACACAAGACATGGTGTCTCTTATCCATCCTCACTTGTCCACTCTTCAGCTGACTTTGCAGGTGGTATGGATTTGATCCTTTCAGGCACCTTTTTTTCTGAGGACCTGCTTTGGGTTGTGCAGGATGCTCGGAAACCCACTACCAGGAAATGATACATGACTCGATGGCAGCAGTTTTCTGTCTGGTACCTCTCTTGCCATCAGGATCCCCTATCTGTGGAGGTTATTCTGGTCCCCTTATTTGTTTGATCTTCTTGCTGGGTTGGCATATTCTTCATTTAAAGCTCACCTATCCAAAATTTCTGCATGCCTGCCCTTGACTCCACCTCTGGCCTCTAGGTTTGAGGTCAAGCAATTTTTTCTGTCAATGGATCACCAATTTTCTAACCAGTAGGAAACAGCAGGTGAAACTGGGGAAAGTTACATCTAGCTGTTGCACGATCAATATAGGTGCCCCCCAGGGATGTCTGCTCTCCCCACTGCTGTTCTCCCTCTATACTAATGACTGCACCTCTAAGGCCACTCTGTCAAACTTATTAAATCTGCAGACAATAAAACGATCATCTGGCTCATCAGGAATGGTGATGAGTCTGCATACAGATGGGAGGTTGAACAGCTGGCCCTTTGGTATAGTCAGAATAATTTGGAACTGAACACACACAAAAAAAAACTGTGGAGATGATGGTGGACTTTGAGTGGTACTATAATATTATTCCCCCACTTTATATTAATACTGTCAGTTGTGGAATCCAAGTTTTTGGGAACTATAATCTCCCAGGACTTGAAGTGAGAGACCAGTGTAGGCTCCATCATAAAAAAGGCACAACGGCGAATGAACTTCCTCAGCTGTCGTAGAAAGTACAATCTCACACAGAAACTGTTGATTCAGTTTTATACAGCAGTAATTGAGTCTCTTCTCTGCTCATCCATAACAGTGTGGTTTGGATCTCTGTCTAATCATGACAAAAATGAGTTGCATCGAATAGTCATGTCTGCCGATGAGATTATTGGTGCTAGTTTGCCCTCCTTGCAGGACTTGTACTATTCCAGAGTCATGAAAAGGGCAGGGAAGATCATCATGTGCCCTTCACATCTAGGCCAACATCTTTTTGAACTATTACCATCAGCCAGGTGTTATGGATTAATACGCAGCAAAGCAAGCAGATATAAGAGCAGTTTTCTGCAGGCTATCAAGTTCATACATGGTTAACTCAGCTTATTAGGTTGGGGGCATTCTTTTTCCCAAGTCTCCCAAGGATTCTGCAGTATCATTTACCTGTTGTTAATACTTGTTTCAGAGTTTTAGTATTTCTTGTACTGAGTTGGATTTTGCACCTTGTATGTATATGTATATTTACTTTTTTGTCTTCTTAATAGTTGCATGTATGTCATTTGTCTTGTTCTTAATATGTGTGTGTATATCATTTACATAATTCATACTTGGAGAGGCACTAAAACCAGAGTCAAATTCCTTGTATGCATGCATACTTGGCCAATAAGTGTGATTCTGATTAAAGGCGTCCTACATGTCCGACCTCCCAGGAAGCCTATTCCACCTTCCTGGGATTTTAGTTTTACTCCTGAAAAATTGACTTTGGCTTCTTTTGAACGGGTTTTCTCAGCTTCCTAACAATGTTGTACTTGGAAGACTCGTCTTCTTTTAGCCCTCACTTAAGCCAAGAGGGTGTCTGATCTTCAGGTTCTCATGGCTATTCCTCCTTAGCTTTCCAGAGAGACAGGGTATCTCTTCATACTAATCCTTCTTTTATGCTGAAGGTGGTCAAAGAAGGGTCCCTTAATTAGTCTGTTTCTCCACAGTCTGCTAGTGAGAATGGTCTTCACACTGGATTTGCATAGGTAGCTCAGATATTATTTGGATAAAACTAAAATTATTTACAGATCTGAGCAGCTTTTTGTTTCTTTTCATCCCAGCACTTTGGGTTTGACTGTCTCTAAGCAAACCCATCTCTTTCTGGATTTTTAAGGCCATTTCTTTTTGCTGCAGTTTTCACAGAAAATGTCTTTCCTCATTGGTAAAGGCGCATTCTTCTAGAGTAGTTGCTGCCTCTTGGTGCTTTTTTCAGGGGTATAGATACCAATTCTATCCTTGAGGCTGCTGTTTGGTTCTCTGTTCATACTTTCACTAAGCATTATAAGTTGGATGTTATTTCCAGGGCAGGCTTTGCCAGGGCTATCCTGCATGGGTTTGTAGATGGTTCTTCTGGGCCTTCCTCCTCTCAGGCTACCTCTTGAGTTCTTGCGCTCTCCCTTTGGTAGATAATACTGTGACAATGATATGGAAGGACATTGTACAGTTGTGCAAAATTTTACCATAACTGTAGATGTCCTTCTCTTCACTGTTGCAGTATTTGCTCACTCCTTTCCTTCTACCTTCTCTGTTCTCTCTCTTGCCCTGTACTTTTCTTGCCCTTCTGGCTGAGGGGTTCATTTTCTTTTTCTCCTTGTGGATGCATATGTTATCCTTATCTCGAAGGGTGCTCACCTCCTGGGGCTTTTTCAGTTGTGTGCGTGCATTTCTACATCACCTTTATGGCATACCCTTCACTGGGAGCATACGTGTAACGTATGATACCTACAACAACTAAAATCTTTTGTATACTGGCTGGATGTTGGGCTATCCTTGGTAAGAGATCCCTTAGGTAAAGAATACTGCAACAGTGAAGAGAAGGACAACTACTGTTATGGTACGATTTTGCATAACTGTACTTTTTATTTGATGGATTAGTGCTCTTCTCAAAAACCCATTTGGTAGTACAGAATTTTGAGTGTTGTATAAGGTTAACATTAGGGGAGAAGGGTCAGTATGTGAATGGTAAGGAGCAAGGTAGTTGTTGAATTATTCTACATTTGAATGCCATTTAGGATCAGGGACTTTGATGGCTCCAGTGTTAAACTTGCTAGTGCACCCATTCATGTCTTGGCCCAAACTGCCTAGGCATCTCTCACTCTTACTTTTCAAACTTAGTATTCCATATGTGGAACTGGCATTTTTGCATTTGACTTCAAAGCCAAGTAACATATATGGGATATTGCTGTCAGCCATGGGACTGGGTGAAACCCTTTCACCTTTGACCTTGGAGCCTTTGCTGATCAATGTCAGTCTTTCATGGTCTGGCTTCAGGCTCAGCTCTGGCACCTTTTCTGGTTCTTTCACCTATGTTGCAGTTTTCCCTCGAAAATCCTCAGCCATGATTTTGGAATTGACCAAGAGTTCCTCTTCTGTTGCAGCCATCTTGCAGAAAGTTTCTAGTGTGGCTTTGTTTAAATTTAGGTTTTTCCTCCTCTCCTTTGATGCTACCCCCCTCAGTAAACCTGCAAGCATGCACAGTTGTAAGGGGAGCACATGAGATTACATGAGGAATCTGACAGTCTGTACTTAGATGACCTGGAGGCGTAGTCCCTACCCTTCCATCCAGTGACCACAAATTATAGGAGATTTTAGAGCTTATCCAGGTGAAGGCCAGATGTCCCCAGAATACCCCAAGTCTGAGTGCATTCTTGCAGAGTCCTTCAGGTTCCCCAAGTTGTCTTCTTGGGTGGTTCCCTCAGCTGATCATATGCTCAGCTTGTCATGGATAACACTTGCAAGAATGGTTCGTGGGGGCGCTTATTTTGTCTACACTCACAAAAGGCACCTGACGCCCAAAACTGAACTTTCCATCTTTCCATCCTCCTAATAGAGTTGTATGCAACTGATGGGAATAGAATGCATTTTTTTTTTCCAGTCTTGACATTTACTTTGACAGTGGTAATTTTACATCTAATGTTGTAAATCTTTATTCATTCCTTACTGATAGGACTTCGGGTTCTATCCTCGGAACCAACACAGCTGTTTTCAAGCTCGCACCAGCCAAAAACTCTCAGCTAACACCTACCCATAATGCCCCTGTCATAATTACTCCAGATCTCATTTGCCGCATTCCTAGTCAGGCGTGCCTAGCCATCTTTCTCAAAGCTAAGTGGAAATTTGTGATTTTTTTGTAGTTTCTCTCCAAACTTTGTCGTTTTTTAGTCAGTTTAGCCTTTTCTTACTATCGCCTATAACCTGCTTCTATTTCCTACCCTCTACCTTTGGTAGTTAAATCTCTACTGTTCCTCTCTTGCCTTTGGTAGGCCTTTCTTTACCACTTGTGGTATTTTTAAATACCATCGTTGGTATTCTCTCCTTTCTTTCCCTTGTTTTTTCCTTTAGAATAGTCCTTTGTTGACTGTACTATGTCAGACAAAGTTAAGTTGGGGTTTAAACAGTGTGACAAGTGTGGGCATAAGTTGCCCAACTCGGACGGCCACGCTCGATGCATTTACTGTTTGGGCATGGACCATATAAATGCTGATTGTGACATTTGTTCTAGTTT
Source organism: Protopterus annectens (assembly GCF_019279795.1). NCBI lineage: Eukaryota > Metazoa > Chordata > Ceratodontiformes > Protopteridae > Protopterus > Protopterus annectens. The sequence continues at coordinate 1,330,990,800 of NC_056739.1, forward strand.
TAGCACTCGCACTCTAGCAGAGCGGAAAAACGAATTCTGAAAGGTATAATCAGATCACCTTTTTTTGGAGGTTTTATCTTGGTCAGAGGTCTCACTGCCTTCAAAGACCAAGAAACACTGGTAAAAATGGAGTCACTCGGTTCCTGCATCTCCATCCGTTATGGAACTGAGTTGGCTCCATGCTTCTCTGACACCCTCGGCGCAGACCTCTTCAGCACCAGGCCCTGTGTCTTCTCCCTTGGTGCCATCTCTGTTGACTCCTTTTTCGGTTCCAGCCTCTGCACCACCAGCTTCAGTGCCGTCCTTGGTTCCGACACTGTCTTTCACAACCAAACCTACTTTTGGCACCATCCCCGGCCATGGTGCAGGCAGCTTCTGTGGCACCACAGTCTATGACCTAAGTGCCTAAAGTCGAATATCTCCCAAGAACCAGATACTCCAACGTATGACCTTTTTTTTTGGCATTGGTTTAGCCCCTTTCTTGAAAGCCCTGATTCTCCTTTAGCAACCCCCTTTAGATCCACCATGAGTCTTTCTGAACTAGATGTAGTATGGGTTGTGGACCAGCTTCTGGCAGTTAGGGGATTGCCCATTCCAGCTAGACCTTCTGTACCCTTTCGCTTGGAATCCTTCACAGCATATTCTCCTGTTTATCCTCCTCTGGCCTCTACCCAGGCCCCGGAGATCTCGGTACTGATGTCCACCCCGGTGCGTACTGTCTCGACCCCGACTGCAAATTTTTTCCTGTCAGCACCGACCACCCTTGCTGCATTGGCTCCGTTGGAGCCAGTGCACTCTCGGAGCAGTGCTTGAACTGTCAGCACTTTGGTACATAGCCCGGTGCCTGTTTTTTCACTGGCACTATGTCCATGGCTCTGACAGCTTCCAGTTCTCTTGGAGCTCCTCACCTGGAGGTGGGCTCCTCAGGGCGGGGTGTGACCCTGGTTCCGAGGTTGTCCTTCTCTGTTCCAGGCTCCCATCCCTCCTTGGGTGGACCTGCTTTCCAGGTGATGGAGAGGGTTCTTGCCTCAGCAGGCTCGCAATCAGAATCAATGACATCGGCACCAGAACCACCCTCTAGCATGCAGCTGTCCCAACTGCCTACTTTGGGATCCCGGGCACAGGAGACACAAGACCTCCCTTTGAAGGGAACCCTTTCTCTGGAGTCATCCTCAAGAAGCTCCCACTGGGGAGCCACCCCAGAAGAAATGGTGCAAGAGGAAGCACCTTGATTCCCCTGAGGAATCTATCACTGAGGACACCGATTGCAATGAAGGGGAAGGGTCCCCACAGTCACCCCCCCCAGATGACATCTCACTTGGAGACATTCTCTAAATCCTCAAGCAGCGGGGAGACTGGAAGTCCTCTGACCCTTATGAGGAATTGTTCTTGCAGGCCTTCCATGCCCAGCCATTTACTTCCTGGGTGACCCCACCTGCGGGTGAGCTTATTAAGCTGATCATGCAGTGTGCTTGGAAGGCCCAGGACAATGCAGAACCTGTCCCCCGGAGGCCGGACAAAATTCTATCCACCCCTGAAGACCAGCCCAAGTGGTCCAAGCAGTTGACTGTTGATTCTGTGTTCATGGCAGCGGCCACCAAGAGGGAACTGGCAGAAGATAGTTCCACTGTCCATCCTCCGAACAGGGAGTCTCAACCCATGGACAGACTAGGGAAGCAGACCAATACTTCCGCAACCTCTGCCATTCTGTCACTGAACTGTCTGTCACACTTCACTGGCCTCCAAAGAGAACTAATCGCTGAAATATCTTCCTCTTGGTGGGGGTACTGCCTGATGAGGTGTGTGACCTTGTTGCCTCGCAGCTAGCTACTCTTGAATCTATCTCAAACTCCTTGATGCATTTGATATCTCACACCACCGAGGGGGCAGCTCGAGCTGCCGCATCAGGCATTGTCATGAGATGCCATGCTTGGATGCATTTGTGTGATTTTGCAGACCCTTTTAAATCTTCCTTCGTCAACGTGCCAGTTGATGAATCTGCACTTTTTGGTCCCAAAGTATGAGACACACTAACACAAAATGAGAAGGACAGAAAGACCTTGTCTGCTGTGGGCATACATTTTTCCACCACCGCCAGACGTCCTACTCCAGGAACCAGAGGGGAGGAAAATTTGTGGTTCAAGAAATCCCAAGGATATTTTCATGACACTTGTGATCAATTCCCCCGAGGCAGAGGGGCAACTCATCTGGAAGACACCCCTTTCAGGATTGAGGGGGTCTGCATAACCAGGGTACAAGAGATTCCTTCTCTAGCTTGACCCTACCAGCGCTCCTGAGAAGCAGCCTGATTGCTTTCCTCTGGAAGCAGTCTGGGGTTGTTTTTCTCTGCACCTACCAGCCTGGCAACTTATTGCTACCGATGTTTGGGTGCAGAGAATAATATCCAGAGGCTACCAGATACCATTCGATATATCCCAGACCCGTCAAACAAATCCTCGATATGCAACCCAGTCAGAGGGATGTAGTAGCCTTAGAAATAGAAAAGCTGCTAAGAAAAAGAGTTATCCAACCAGTCCCACCAGACCAGAGAGGATCCGGGTTTTACTCAAGGTTCTTTTTATTGCCAAAAAGACAGGGGACTAGAGACCAATCCTGGATCTCAGCCTATTGAACAAATTTATCAAACCTCAAAAATTCTGCATGGTCTCACGGTACATACTTTCTAGGGAGGGACAACTGGATGTGCTCTATAGACCTCCAGGATGCGTATTGCCACACAAAGATGGATCACCGCTCCCAGAAAATTTTCCGCTTCCGACTGGGAGCCAATCACTACCAGTTCAGGGCACTGCCATTCAGTCTCTCATCAGCCCCCTGAGTGTTCACCAAATGTATGGCAGTTGTAGTAGCTCATCTTTGACTACAAGGATTCCAGGTGTTTCCATATCTAGACGATTGGCTCCTTACTGTTCCGACCAGGAATCTTCTAATCCGCAGCCTCTCTTACACTCAAGGCCTCGCTCTCCGCTTGGGGATTACAATCAACAAGGACAAACCTCAAATGTCCCCAACAGAAACACTGGAATTCATTGGAGCAGTTTTCGACACAACATCCTGTCAAGCTTCCCTCCCTCCTTACAGACTTCTGAAAGTAAGACACCAAATCCAAGCCCTTCTTCCACAGACCTTGGTACCAGCATGCCTTGTACTGCAACTCTTGGGCTCCATGGCAGCTGCCATTACTCTAGTACCACTGGCGAGGTTGCTCATGAAAATACTACAGTGGCTCCTTTCTTCACAATGGTCAATCTTAACTCACCCACCTGATACGTCTTACAAACCTTTGCAATGAAGAAATGCTATGGTGGATGAAATCAGAAGCAAATCTTTGTTGTCGACCATTTTATCTCCCCCAGCCCATGGCCATGGTGACCATGGATGCTTCCCTGTTAATGCTGGGGGTGCATTTCTAGGGAAAGATGGTCCAAGGCACCTGGTCCCCCCAAGGAGGCCAGTTTACATGTAAATGTCCTGGAACTGAGGGCAGTTCTCTTAGCGTTGCAAGCTTTCCATACATCCCTCCCATCTGGGACCATTGCAATTCATTTGGACATGTCAGTCATCTGGTATATCAACAAGCAAGGTGGAACCAGGTCTTACCCCCTGTGTCAGGAAGCCATGAGGATATGGCACTGGGCGATAGCTTCCAACCCCTTTCTTATAGTAATGCACATTTCCAGAAGTTCCAACTGTATTGCGGAATCTCTGAGCAGGAACATCCTGATGCCTCATGAGTGGTCCCTCAATCCTGTAATGAAGGATTGGATTTTCTGCTGCTGGAGCAAGCCTTGCTGCGATCTGTTTGCTTCCCCTTTAAACAACAAATGCAGAAGCTACTATGCTCTGATTCCCCCTCGGGGAACCCCTGAGGGATGCTCTAATGCACGATTGACCCCGGGGCTACTGTATGCCTTTCCCCATTTCCACTCATCCCAAAATTCCTCTAGAATACTCAAAGGTTGAGGAGCAAAGTGATCCTCATTGCCCCTTATTGGCCCCATCAAGTTTGGTTCTCATTCCTATGGCCTCATCTGATTCACAGCCTGTGGACCCTGGATCATTCCCAAGGTCTGCTATCTCATCCTTGGGGACTGATTCACCCCAATCTCTACAACCTCAAGCTCACAGCTTGGTTCCTGCACTTCCTGTGTTTGCCAGGCTGCCTGATATCTCATCTCCCATCCGTGAAATTCTTCTGGCTTCACACAAACCTTCCACCAGGAAAATGTATTCTAGTAAATGGGCTAAGTTCTCTATTTGGGCCAAAGATCAGAACTTAGATCCTTTCTCTATGCCTATTCAAAAGATACTACAATACCTGACAACTCTTCTATATGCAGGAGCCTCAGCATCAACAATCACTGTACATTTAGCAGCTATCGCAAATTTTCATAATGGATTTAATAATTCTTCTGTTATGTCGCACTGCCTGTGCAAGACATTTTTGAAAGGAGTATTACATGTTAAACCTCCTGTCAAGCCCTCCATAGAATCCTGGGACTTGACCTTTGTACTTCAATCACTAACAGGCCCTCCTTTTGATTCTTGTGATATAAAGTTTTTGTCATGGAAGACTCTACTTCTAGTAGCACTTACTTAGCGAGAAGAGTATCTGAGTTGCAGGCCTTGAGTGTTGAGACCTTGCTTGAACTTCCACAGGGATAGAGTGTCCCTTCATACTGACCCTTTTTTCTTGCCCAAGGTCATTTCTGGATTTTCCATTAACCAATATTGACCTGCCGTTTTTCTTCCCTCAGCATTCAAACAGAGGGGCGTACCTTTTGTACACCCTTGATAGGCATCAGCAGATTTGTTGTTATTTGGATAGGACTAAATCTTTCAGGAAAACAGATCAATTATTTGTGGCCTTTGCAGGACCCAGATTGGGTAAACCTGTCTCCAAAGTGACTCTGTGCTCCTGGCTTAGAAACGTCATTACCTTTATCTACCAACAGAATAAGCTATCTTTACCTTCCAGAATAAAGGCTCATTCTACTAGATTGATGGCTACTTTGGTAGCTTTTCTTTCCAGAGCCTCTATGGATGATATCTGCGTAGCAGCCATGTGGGCAGACCTCATACCTTTATCTCTCATTACAAATTGGATTTGGCCTGCAGGGGATGAGCATCTTTTGGTTTTATGGTGCTCAGGAATATCATTCCTTAGGGCCACCCAGGACTCAAGTAGCTGGGGACTCGGTCCTATCAGAAATGAATAAAGATTTACAACATCAGATCTTACCATAACGTTCCATCTGTCTTGTAGATCTTTACTCATTACTTCCCGCCTTCCTTCCCCCCTGCCTGGACTCCTGGTGGACTTTAGGAACTCCTGGTTAGGGTATTTGCTCAGACAGTGCCTCCTACTGTTTTTCTCTTACTATCTCTATTATATAGGGGCGGGCAAACTCTATCTGGGGTAACTATGAGAGGGGCATTATAGGTAGGTATTGGCTGAGAGTTTTTGGCTGCCGCGAGCTTGGAAATGGCCGTATTGGTTCCTTGGACAGAACCAAAGTCCTATCAGTAATGAATGAAATACAGATGCTTTGGATGTTTCAGTGAGAGCAGTGGGCAAAAGACTCTTAATTGGTCTATGCCTTGCTTTGTCTTAGTTTGCCAAAAAGAAATGATTTTACGCATGCTCCATTTGATAAACTCTTACTTTTATCCCCTTTATGTCCAGTGGTAAAACATAAACTGGGAAAAAAAGAGAAAGGAAAACAAATTGTCAGTGGTAGGCTGACAATTCCAGCTATTTGGTGTCTGTTTTTATAGGGCCAACAGAGTATACTTCAGCTTTGGCTTAGTCAATCCCAGCAACCTAATTTCTGAGGTTCTGGTAAGGACTACATGTTGACGTGCTGGATCCCAGAATGGTAATCCACCTGGAAGAGGACTGCATTTTTGAGAGAATGAGCCACATGTAGTGTGGACCTCCTTCCAGAGGACAGCAGTCTGCCACTGTGGCCTTTCTTCTCTCCTGGAGGCATTTGGGAGGCTATATGTCCCTCTGCCTGTTTGTGTCTGGCCATTAAGCATGCGAGTTGGTAAAGGATATAACATCTTAAGGTTGTCATAGCCCAATCTCTTAATCTCACCAATAATGTAGTCTCCCCTCTTTCAGTTATTTCACACTGTTAGAAGACTGTAATAAGACTAAAGACACAGCGTGCTCCCAAAAGAGCTATTCATGCAGTCTCAATGTACTAAAACATGATAGGTACTTATTTGATTTTCTTTTTAATTCCTGAAAAGAAAAATAACTGGAGACAGTTCTCTGTCTGAGTAACCAAATCAGTGCATACTTCAGTAGCTCTTCTTCATGGTAGCTGTGCAATCTATTTCCCTTCTCGTCTGTTCACTGGAAGTAATCTTTGGACCTCCAGGATGTGTACCTGCACATTAGGATTGTCAAAGATTCTAGGGGGCACCTTTAGTTTTGAATGGAAGTAATTTGTTTTCAGTTCTGGACATTACCATTTAGTGTCACCATAGCACCCATGGCACTCACCAAATCAGTTCTCAGGCTTCAGGGCTCCAGAGTCTTTTCTTACCCAGATGACTGTTCCTAACAGCCCCAGTGATAGGTAATCTCATTGGCAATTGGAATTTGCCTCTTCATGTGTTCCTATACCTAAGCATAATGGTGAATTTTGCAAAATCATAAATGATGCCCACAAAGTGCATCACTTTTTAAAGAGTGCACTCTGTCTTCCACAATTTTCCTTTCACCAAGCAAGATTACTTTTGGTCAACTGTAATGCAGCTGATTCAGAACAACTTTCATTCTAACTGCTGTTTGCCTCAGAACAGTAGGACTAATGGAATTGACATTGTTCATGGGAATGTATAACATGCATCTCATGCAGATACTTCAGTGGATGCCCAAAGTTCAGCGTGCATCTTGCATGGTTGAATCATAAGTTCAGTTACTGAGCAGATTCTTTTAAAGTACTTATTCCCTTGGGCACTAAGACTACAGTTGTCTCTACTGTAGAATGAGAGGCGTTATTTGTAGCAGAGTCTTCAAGGCACATGATTATCCAAGGAAGTGAGTGTACATATGAACATTCTAGAAATGTCCTCACCGTTCAGGCATTTTAGAACTCCTTTCCCAGTGGTGCCATTGCCATCTACTCCAACACCATTACTGATGCATAAACATGAAGGGTGAAATCCTTATGTCCTGTGCCGGGTGACCAAGAGACAATGGTAGTGAGTCATCTCTGGTATGTGAGAGTCAAAGATACTTCCTAGCAAGCTATCTCTGATGTCTTCTCATGTCTCATTTGAATGTCTGTCATTCAGTTTCATGGACCCTTTTCAGTCAAGCCCTGCAATGAGCTGCTTGCATCCCTGACCAGCTACAAATGCAGCAACAACTTTTAACCTTATTTCTGTCTTAAGGGGATATCTGAAACACAGTTGCCCATAAATAGGCCCTGACACTGTTTGCTTTCTCACAATGCTTATCATTGTATCAATGTAGCAGTAGTGTGAATCTGTATATAAGAAGTATCTTGCCAGTGATATCTGATGTCCTTCCATTTCACTGTTGTAGTATTCATACCATTTAGGATCCCCTGCTTAGGGCAGCCCGACATCTGGCCAGTATATCAAAATCATAGGATGTTTTAAGGTATGCCATATGTCACATGTACGCTCCGTGGATAATATAGGGCATAAAGGTGATGTCCAGATGTAACATCCTAAGAATTTCTTTGCTGCCAGTCCAAACACCATCTCTTGATCATCTGTCTGAATGCCTACATTCCAAGGTGTTGCAGATAAGTGCCCTGCTGGGGTTCCTTTTTACTTGTCTTTTCTTTTTGTTTGTGGGATTTCATGTCATCCAAGAAGGGTAAATGCCAGTGTGGGGGACAGATGCCCCATAAAGACTACCTTGACAAATATCTGTTTTGCCTTAGTGCCTTGCACAACCATATGCCCTGTTCTATTTGTCAGGCTTTTGTACCTAAAATTTTGCGTAGTAGACTTTGAGAATCAGGGACTTAAACTTCTCATGAAAGTTGCAATGGAGGGAACTTCCCACCCAAAGGGCAGCAGTCAGAGAAGAGGACCAAGAAGCCTAGGCCACAATCTTCTGCTGTTCAGCCTCTGCTGGACATCTGGCCCAAGGTGAGTGAATGCCTGGAGGTCCCCTCGGATTTGTTGTCAATTTCCTCTGCTGCGACTGGGTTGGAGGCTGTCTGGGATCCAGCTTTAAGCACGTCCAAGGAGGCTTTGCAGAAGTCCATTTCAGATGTTTAGGGGGGAACCATGGTTGATCATTTCTGAGGGGGCCCTAGGGGTGTTCCTCAGATTTTAGTCAGAGAAGAAGTATCTACTAGCAATATTGAATGCTTTCCTGGGTCACAGCCTTCCAAGTTTTATAAAGCAGATGTCCCATTGAAGAAAAAAAAAAAAAACCTAAACATATTCAAATGCTCCTAAGGATCCACAGAGCGAGTGGCAGGCCTTCACTCATGGTTGTTTAGTGCTTCATTGGCACTGAAATCTCCTTAGGGAGTTTCTGTTCCAGCTTGCCCCTTGGTCCTCTACTCCCCTTAAACAACCCAGGAAACAGAATTTCTCTGAGGAGGAGTTGGATTAATTTGAGGAATCCCTTGCTTACTCTTCTCAGATTCCTTCTCCTTTGGACTGTTGGTCAGAGGAACAGGAATCTACCAGTTCTGATATGCCCTTTGAAGAGATTTCTTTTGGGGACACAATCTCCAGGATGATTGGAGTTCTTTAAATGGGATTGTGCTCAGGTCTGTGAGATTCATGAGGTACTATGACTTGCTGCAGATGGAATTTGCTGTTCCTCCTGTTTTGGCTGCTGCTTTGGATGCATTTTCCAGTGCCGCTAAAGCTCCTGATTCTTAAACCTTTGCTCCCAAGAAACCTGATAGGTTCTATAGGGTGCCTGAGGACTGTAAATTTTTGTACAATGCCTGAGGACTGTAAATTTTTGTACAAGTGTTTTGTTGCTGACCCCTCAGTAGTGTCTCTAGCCTCTGACAAACCTTTTCAATTGCTTCCTTTGCCCAAATTACTGCCCTCTGATAAAGATAGCAGAACCATGGCAAGGCTAGGTAAGAAGGTTTGCACCTTGGCTACCTCGGCTTTTAGGTCCGTTAATTATCAGACCTATACTTCCAGGTATATGTTGGCGCTCCTATACCAGTCTTGCCACATTATATCTGATCTTCAGGACACAGGGTAAAAATTCTGCTCTTTCCCTGTTAGGGACTTCCACCCAGATGGCTCATCATTCCATCAAATGTAGTTATGATGCAGCAGATGCTTCCTTTAGGGCTGTTGTTTTTGTGTCCGTGATGAGGTAGTATTCTTGGCTTCAGCTTCAACCTTTGCCTGATGATATATCAAGGCTAAGTTGATGGATGTCTGTCTTGATAATAAACACTTATTTGGTGAAGCTGCTGTTAATTTAAGTCCTTTCAAGATAAGGAAAAGGCTTTACAGGAACTCAAAATGTGTTTTTATCCAGTTCATAAATTTCAGAGAAACTACCCAAATAAGCCAGCTTTTGTTCGCAGTCAATCTTGCCCTCCTCCTAGGGGCAAAAAGGATGTCAAGCAGGCTCCTCCTGTTAAGGCTACTCAGACTTCAGTGCTTCAGAAGTCTTCCTTTCCAGATAAAACAGCTGCTGTCTGACTGTCCTTTTCTTCAGTAACTTTCTTCTTTCTCTTCACCTCTCTCTTTCTCTCTTCCTGTTTGGCTACTCAGGATTTCTGGGTTCTGTCCATTATTCACCAGAGGTATTTCATGCTGCAGAAGTCCCATCCCCCTTTTATAGGTATTCCTCAGCCTCCTCAGGTGCATCTCCCCCCCCCCAAGGTGCTTTGGAACATTTTGACTCTGGGTACTATTCAAGAGGTGCTTGTGCCAGGTCTATATTATATTCTCGAAAGCCGACAATGTCGAATCTGACATTGTTGACACAAGAATATCAAATGCTCAGAATCTCGACCTTGTAAATGGAAATCTCCGTAAGGGGAGATTTCTGTTTACTGCAATGTGGTGCAGTCTCAAAGTTGGTATATTTAAGTAGCGGGGGGTGTGGGGGGTGCAGGGAGCTTGCCCCCCTGCTTAAACCCATTAGGGTACTTTTTTTTTTTTTTTTGTCTTTTCCTAAGATCGATGTTTGAAGACGTCGACCATATGTTGATCGATGTTTTCAAATGTCGATCTTAAAATATAGACCCCTTGTGCCTAAAGGGGGAAGGGGTTTTACTCCAGGATTTTTCTAGTACCTAGAAAGGAGTGTACTTGGAGACCAATTCCAGACCTGTCTCATCTAAACACTTTTCTGAAGGTGCCCATTTTCAGATGTTGTCCCTTCAGACTTTGTTCCCTCTTTTGCTTCCTCAGGCTTATATGGCATTTCTGGATCTCCATATTCCAATCCATCCTCTATCTCTATTCAGGGCATTTTTACATTGCTTCCTGGCATGTTCCATTCTCTGCTTTGCTCTTTGGCCTTTCTACTGCCCCGATGGTATTTATTACCGTTCTCCTGTGATTTAATTTTGCAGGATTCAGGGGATCCAAGTATTTCTCAACTTAGACCGCCTTCTGTTTCAGGCATCCTGTCTAGAGATCCTGTTGCAAAATCTCCATTTTGCCATTTCTCCTCTTCAGAGCCTGGGGTTTACAATAAACTTGAAAAAGTCTTTTTTTCGACTGTTTTTCTGGGTTGAGGGATTCGGATGGAGACTTCTGGCATCACTGCCTCCTCCCAAGGCCTTGACCCTCAATTCATTCTTTCAAACTCTTCTTCCTCTGGCTTTCATTACAACCAGGGAGTTTCTGAGAGGTCTGGATTTTATGGCATCCACCATTCCTATGCTACTTCTGGACAAATTTTCACATGAGGAAGTTTCAGTGGTTCCTAAAGTCAGTTTGGCTTCAACATGCTCATCCACTAGAATTTGTCGTTCCTCTTCTACCTTGTCTCAAGAAGGAACTTCACTGGTGGATCCAGAAGTTGTCCCTAAATCCAGGTCTCCCTTTTCATCTCCCTCTTTCTTTTCAGGAGCTGTTCACGTATGCTTCAGATGTGAGATAGGGAACATCTTTTGGCTTCCTAAAGGTGCAGGGGTTGTGGTCTCCTCTTCAGCTGAAGGAGCACATCAGTACATACATATGTTTCAAGCATGGGCATTAATGCCCTTCTAGCTTGCCAATATACCAAAACACTTGTTCCCATAATAAATGTCCAGGCTGTTCTTAAAAATATGTAAACTAGTGCTTGGTTTGATATAATTTGGTAGTCTGTTCCAAGCATCAACCACTCTGCCAGAGAACCAATTAGTACACTTCTCATTCCTATAGAATCTTCTACATAGGTTATCTGATGATTCTCTAGTACTTTTTGATAACCCCAAGCATGTCCCTAAATGCTCTATATACCTGAATAAGATCTCCTCTTAAATATATGTAAGAGTGACTGTACAAGTTCAGAAATTTTAGTCTTTCACAATAACTTAGATTTTCACATTCATGGATGCCATTGGTATATTTCCGCTGTACTCTTTCTAGTTTATTCATGCTTGTTTTCCTGTAAGTTTCCATATTGTTATTCCATACTCAAGTTTGGGTCTAATGTAACTAACAATGACTTCATTATGTTTGAGTTCCTAGACTTTATGAATCTTTTTATACAACCTATAGTTCTATAACTATAATTGGCCAATTGGTTGATATGAAACTCATAGCTGAATCTACCCATATACCCAGGTCCTTAAATGAGTCTACAGTTTAAATCACTGTATGCTGTATTAAATATTCTCCTTTCAGTTTGTCTCCCAAATCTCATATGCTTAGTTTTTAATGTATTCATCAACATATTATTCTCCTGTACCTAAGTGGTCAATTTAGTCAAATTATTTTGAAGACGTGCCCAAGTGGTCAATTTAGTCAAATTATTTTGCAGACATGCCTTATCTGTAACACTTGTAATCAGTTTACCCAATTTCAGGTCGTCAGCATAAGACTGTAGAACACCTCAGATGAAAAAGTAAGGGCCTAGGACAGCTCTGTGGGACACCTTGACTGTAACCAAGGATTTCACCTGTCCAGTTGGCATGTGATACTTGCCATGTCCTATTTGTAAGCCGTGCAGCTATCCATCTTATCAACAGTTCATCAGTACCTAGTTGTACTAATTTATTGATCAGTGTTTTGTGTATGATCCTGTCAAATGCTGAAGTTAAATCTGTATAAATCACATCCCATTTTTCATTCATAGCTGTTGTTATATTGTTATAGAACATCATGTTACAGGTGGTAATATATATGTTTTCAACATATGCATGCTGATATATGGTTTCAAGTCTCAACCTATACAGTTCTGACAATAACTTATCCAGTATTACCTTCTCCATTATTTTTCTACAACATGAAAGTAGACTTAAGGGTTTATATGATTCTGGGTTTGTCTACTCCCCTTTCAATTAAAGACAGGTTATTGGAGTGCATATCTCCAATGTTGAGGAATCTCCCCATATTTATATGACCTAGTGAATAATAGATATAATGGTAGTGTAAGTTCTTGCTGAAGTGTTCTCAGGTCATTGTTACTTATTCCGTCACCTCACTGTGCTTTGTTTGGATCCAGTTTGCACAGTTCTTTTTCAATATAATCTAATTTGATTCCAGTATCTGGGGTTACCTGGATGTCACTAGGACAACTTACCACCCCTTTTGTGGAGCCAAACTGTTTTGCATACGATTTTGTAAATATATCTATCATCTGTTGCCTGAGAATACATTTTAGAATCTGCACACAGTTTATCAATTTATGTATCTTTACTCCATCCACATCTTATGTATCTATAAAAAGGTTTCCTATTATCCTCAATATCTTTATATACATTTTCTGCAAATTTCTCTTGATCTTGTCTAACACTATGCATAATCTGTTTGTCCAGCTTGTTTATTTCAGCTTTCAAAGTTGTAGTTTGACCTCTCTTCCACTTCTTATATTTTTTGTCCCACCTTAAACAGGTATCTTGTTCTTACGGAAATATACCCCCCTGATGTTGCGTGCCTAGATCCTGATGCATTTTTTTTACTTTTTGCACTCAATTTCTCTTTCAAAACTTTTCACATTCCATCTGCAGTTTTTCCATTGAACACCTCACTCCAGTTAGTTTTATATAGTAACTGTTTTGCTTCCCTGTAATATGTAATTAACCTTCTGTACATTGACTTAGATTTCAGTTTGGCGGAATTATCTAGCAACAAATTAACCTTAATAACCCCATGATCACTGCACATCAATGGTGGTAAAACTTGACTTGAAGTTACAGTAATTTCTTTGGGAATACACACAATGTCTAGTATATTCTGTCCCCTGGTAGGTTCTATTTTTACCATTTGAAGCATTTGTTTTTCCTGAATATACTCTGTCAATAATTTCCTAACATTGTTGAATCAATATTATTCCAGTCTGTTTCTGGTTAATTTAAGTCCCCAGCTAATATTATTTTTCCCTCCTGTGTTTCATGTAAGAAATGTATGAATTCCTCTAGGTCATCTGCACTTGACTTTGGTGAACTGTACATTCCAACAGTTGTTATATGTTCCAGGGTGGTCTTTATTGGCACAGTTACACAGTCTATAGTGCTGGTGTTATCACTGAACATGTAATAATCACAGGTCTCATAGCTATCTTTAATCTCTATCATATCACCTCCACCTGATTTTTTATTAGAATGTCTGTTACAGTAAAAACATTTATACCCTGACAGAACTGGTTTCCCAGTCATTGTTCATTAACCATATTTCACAAACAATAACAACATCAATCTTTTGAGGACATAGCAAATGTTCTAATAAAAAAAACTTTATTGTTAATGCTCCTAGCATTAACAACCATCAGAGATGCATCAAATGTTGCTATGTGTGAACCGTTGCATTTCTGACCTGGCAAAAATCCTGGCTAGTGTTTGTCAAATACTGCAAAATATCTGCTGCAAAAATTCTCTTCCCTGATCTAGACAAATGCACACCATCCTGTCTGAAGAAGTGTGCCCAAAAAAAGGATTGGCTGCTCTACACATTTCCATTTTTAAAACAGGACATTTTTTCCATATAGGTGTTTATCCAAACAATCTTGTCATTCACAGTGACCTGACTATCCTTTCTATAGGTGAATTGTGAAAAATATGTCCTAACACCAGTATAAGCTATGCTATCTAGGAGGGCTGTCAGTTCCCGACTAACAGTCAGAAAATCTTTGATGTTATGTGATCCTATCTCGCCTACATTCTGTACTGATGGGTTCGGAGCCGATCCTCGGCTCCGACTCGGCACGCTATGCAATAGAGCGAAGTCTCTAATTGGCTGAGCTATTCTATATCCCAGGATGCACCACCACCAATTTCCCAGATCTCATTTGCCGCTTACTAAGCAAGGACGTGGTCTCGAGCTTGGCTGAGCTAAGTGCTTTCTTTATTAGAATTTTCAGTCAGGAATTTTCTTAAACTTAACCAAAAAGCTGTTTTAACAGCTATTGTTGTGTATGAGTGAGTTTTCTAAACTTTTTTGTGGTAAAAGTTGTTTTTTTCAGGGAAAGGTTTCCGTTTAAGTTAGAGGGGCCTTCCCCTCATGCGTGAGTAGCCTTTTTGTGTAGTGTTTGTGTGGTGATCAAGTTCCCGTTTTTAGTTAGAGGGTTCTTGGCCCTCTTGTTGTGTGACCAATACCCTTTGGTTAACTAATATTTTTTACTGTAAGTGTGTTTAATTATTCTGTTTTCCTGTGTTTTTTGCTAACTGTTTGGCATTATGTCAAAAAAACACAGACCCTCTGGATTTAAAAAATGCACTAGATGCAATTACAAAATGTCTATAACAGACGATCACTCCCTTTGCGTGTACTGTTTAGGACCCAAACACCTTCAGGAGTCTTGTAGTGTGTGTCACGCTTTTTCCTCTCGAGTCCTCCAAGAGAGGAAAAATAAATTGATTTTAAAGGGACTTAAGCCTACTTTTGAAGAGGCCTTATCTTCCTCTTCTTCTTCCTCTAAGAAAAAGAAATCATCGGCTCCGACCAGCCCGTCGGAACCGACCACTAAGAAATCTAGGCAGGCTTCTCCATCGGCTCCACGGACTTCGGAGCCAAGGGCGGGAACGGTCTGCCTCGATGCCTCCAGCCTCGACTTCTCTGGCTTCGGAGCCGATGGCTGAAGCTTCGAGAGGCAGATCACCCTCATCGGCTCCGCTGATTTCGGAGCCGATGAGGGTTGTCCGCTCAGACTCTTCCCCTTCGGCGCCGAAGTCCTCTTCGGCACCGAGGAAAATTACAATGGAGTCTCCTTCGGCACCGATTTTGATTGACACAATTCGGAGCCGGTCCCCTAGTTCTTTGGAACCGGTGGCGAAGTCTAGTCGGACCCGTTCGATCTCCTCCCGATCTTCCAAGATGTCAGATTCGGACATTGACAGGGTGCTCCAAAGGCTGTTTCAGTCTCCAGTCTTCAAAAAGTTAGTTTCGGCTCCAGCCCAGTCGCTTCGGAGCCGATGGTCCACCCTTTAGCCTTGGTTCCTCCTCCAACAGCCTCGGCACCGTTGGAGTCGGTGCTGGTGGAGCCGATGGAGATGTACGGGTCGGCTCCGACCCTTACTCCTACTCCGGCCTTTGGGTCGGAGTTCGGTACACGGACTTCTTCGGTCGGCCCCAGGGGTAACGCTTCGGGACCAATGTTTTCGGTTCTGAGCCTCTCTCTCGGTGCGTCAGCTGCGGGAGTGCCGTCTGCTGTTATGGCTTTGGGGGTCAAACCTTCCCAGGATTCTGGGGGTCTGGCCTTTAGAGCCATGAGGAGTGCTTTGGCCAAATCTTCTTTGGCTACCTCCACCGTCTCCCCGGCACCTTCCCTAGGCATGGAGACTGGGTCCTTTGTAGTCCCCCTGTCTCAAGACAGCAGAGCCCTGGGGCCTGAGGTCACCCCCATTGGGGGTCCCCCTCTTCCTGGAGGTCCCTCTGAAGAGTCTTCGGAGGAACCCTCAAGAAAAAAACAGTGCAAGAGGAAGCACATTGACTCCCCTGATGAGTCTATCACCTCCGACACCGATCTTGATGATGCGGAAGGGTCCCACAAGTCATCCTCGGATGATGTCTCCTTTGCAGACATCCTGGAAGTCCTCAAGCAATGAGGCAGCTGGCAGACCAAACCCCCTTCCTCTGACGAGTCGGTGTTCCTCAAGGCCTTTGGGGCTCAGCCCTCCGCCTCCTGGGTGTCTCCGCCCTTCAATGAGCTCCTGGATTTGATCTCTTGAAGGGCGTGGGAACATCCAGATTCTGTGGAACCGGTGCCTGCTCGCCCTAACAAATTTTTGTCAGCGCCCCAGGAAAAGGAATTTCTCACCAAGGGTGTGGCTGTAGATGCTATGGTGGTGGCATCTGCTACCCAGCAAGATGTGGCAGAGGCTTCGACGTCCATCCATCCCCCTAATAAGGAGTCTAGGAGCATGGACCGGTACGGGAAGCGCACCCTTTCTTCAGCGGCCTTTACATTAAGGTCTCTGAATTACCTTACGCACTTCACTAGACTTCAGAGGGATCTGAGCAAGGAACTCTCAGATACCCTCTCTGGTAACCTGCCTGAGCAGTTAGCCCAGACGGTTAGCTCTCAGTTGGCTACCCTGTCGTCGATATTGAACTCGTCCATGAGGCTCATTTCATATGCAGCCGAGGGGGCGAGTAGGGTGGCGGGTATGGGTGTTGCTCTATGGAGAAAAGCCTGGCTCTGCCTGTGTCATTTTGCGGAGGCCTTCAAGTCTTCCTTTGCCGACGCTCCCTTTGACGGGTCCTCTTTGTTTGGACCCAAGGTAAAGGACACCTTGACCCGCTG
Source organism: Protopterus annectens (assembly GCF_019279795.1). Lineage (NCBI taxonomy): Eukaryota > Metazoa > Chordata > Ceratodontiformes > Protopteridae > Protopterus > Protopterus annectens. Next base: position 1,331,007,706 of record NC_056739.1, read on the forward strand.
TGAACAAGAGGGTAAAACTTTGACTGCCGTAGGAGCACGGTTTTCCTCTCCCTTTCGGCCTTATCCCAAGGCTAAAAGAGGAGGGAAAATGTGGTTCCGTAAATCTCAGAAGAATTACCCCTCACAGCAGGACGATCCCCCCCTCTAGAGGCAGAGGAGGGGGAAATTTTTCCGAAAGATGCCGTCCCAGAGGCGGCAGAGGCCCCCGCAACACTGGAGACCGCGAGTCCTTTCGTGGCTCTTCAACCTCTCAGCATTCCTGAAGGATTGCCCGACTGTGCAGCTCTGGAGCCAGTCGGGGGTCATTTTTCGAGGCACCTAAAGCCTGGGAGAGTATCACTCAGGACCTATGGGTGCTCCAAATCATCGCCGGAGGTTACGTCATCCCCTTTTCACACCCCCCCCCTCCATCCAGGAAAATCTTGGACCCCCCACCCAGTCAACGGGATATTGCAGCCATCGAAGTTTCAAAGCTGCTTCAAAAAGGAGTCATCCAACCGGTCCCTGTAGACAAGACCCGATTAGGGACTTACTCAAAATTCTTTTTAGTGCCAAAAAAGACCGGGGACTTGAGGCCCATTTTGGATCTCAGCAACCTGAATCGATCAGTCAAGAAGTCCAAGTTCCAGATGGTCACCTTACAATCCATTCTTCCGCTACTGGAGAAAGGTGTTTGGATGTGCTCCATAGATCTCAAGGACGCCTATTATCACATTCTGGTAGATCAGGCATCCAGGAGACATCTGCGCTTCAGCCTGGGAGACAGTCATTTCCAATTCTGCGCACTGCCCTTTGGTCTCACCACAGCCCCCAGGGTGTTCACCAAATGTTTGGCGGTGGTGACTGCTCACCTGAGGAGTCTAGGATTCCAGGTGTTTCCGTATCTAGACGACTGTCTCCTAACTGCCACCTCCAGGCATTTACTATTACAGAACCTAGCAGCCACTATATCTCTAGGAACCTCCCTAGGAATCACCTTCAATTGGGCAAAGTCTGTGTTGCTGCCATCTCAGCTTATACGGTTTATCGGGGTAGACATAGACTCAAGGCAAATGCAGGTCTTTCTTCCTACAGAGAGAATAGAAACATTACAATCTCAAGTCCGAGCATTGCTCCTCAAACGCCGAGCCCCAGCAAAGATGGTCCTACAACTGTTGGGTTCCATGTCGGCTACTGTTCTCCTGGTTCCCTTAGCAAGATTACACATGAGGATTCTCCAGTGGCTCCTTTCGGTCCAGTGGTCGTATCAGGAACTTCCTCTCAGTCACCGAATTATAATTACGGAGACGTGCAAACAGGACCTCCGTTGGTGGCTTATCTCATCCAACCTGGATCAGGGGTGACCTTTCGTTCCTCCTCCTCCAGTGGCCACTTTGACTACGGATGCCTCCCAGACGGGGTGGGGGGGACATTACCTGGGCAGGTCAGTTCAAGGCAAGTGGCACCCCGGCGAGACTTCCCTACACATCAACATACTGGAAATGAGGGTAGTGCTTCTGTCGCTCCAAGCACTACACTGCTACCTCCCCCAAGGTATGATTGCCATTCAGTCCGACAACATGTCAGTAGTCTGGTACCTGAACAAACAGGGAGGAACCAGGTCCTACCCTCTTTGCAGAGAGGCCATGAGAGTATGGAATTGGGCTGTTGCAACCAACCGTTTCTTGGTAGCAACACATATTCCGGAGAGATCCAATGTGATAGCTGACAGACTGAGCAGAACCATTCTCTCCCCGCACGAGTGGTCTCTGAACGACAGAGTAGCATCTCAGATCTTCAGAAGATGGGGAACTCCTTGTTGCGACCTCTTTGCAACCCCTCTCAACACAAAATGTCTATGGTTCTTTTCTCTTACCCCGAGTCTGGGGAGGTTTCCCAAGGACGCCCTAGTCCAAGCTTGGCCCGCCAGCTTACTGTATGCCTTTCCTCCTGTTCCCCTTCTCCCCAGGGTGATCCAGAAGGCGATTCACTTGCAGTGCAAGATGATTTTAGTCCCCCCATAATGGCCTCGTCAAGTCTGGCTGCCATTTCTTTGGAAATACGCACTGGACGGCCCATGGTTCCTGGACCAGGTTCCAGATCTCTTGATCCACCAGTCGGGACAGCTTCACCAGTCCCTTCACTCACTGAAGTTAACAGCTTGGCTCCTCCACTTCCGACTATAGTCAGGAACCAGGTTTTAGACTCAGAAGTTATACACATCTTGTCCTCAGCCCACAAGAATTCGACTAAGAAAATGTATATTAGTAAATGGAAGAGATTCGCCATTTGGGCCCAACTCCGGGGTTTAGATCCCATTACTGCCCCGGTGGTGGACGTTTTGAAATTCCTAGCTTCCCTATTCAATCAAGGTTCTTCAGTCTCTACCATTAAGGTTCAATTAGCAGCTATTTCTAATTTTCATGCAAGTACAGACCCACCTTTGATGAGCAATAAGTTGTGTAAGGCCTTCATGAAAGGTGCTGGGCTGCTACGTCCTCCAGTTTCTCATCCTGCTCCACCATGGGATCTCAATTTCGTATTAGGTGCCTTGACCTCTTCCCCCTTTGAACCGGCAGCAACTTCTGACTTGAAATTTCTTTCCTGGAAGACCGCTTTTTTGGTGGCAATTACATCGGCCAGAAGAGTTTCGGAACTTCAAGCCCTATGTGTCAACCCGCCGTACCTGGTTTTTCACAAGGATAGAGTATCCCTTAGGCCTAATCCATCTTTTGTTCCCAAAGTTTGTTCGAGTTTCTGTCTTCAACAGTCTTTGGAACTTCCAGTTTTCTTCCCCAATTACTCAGAGAGAGCAGAATATATCTTCCATTCATTGGATGTCCACAGACAATTGCGTTTCTACTTAGATCAGACGCACCAAACACGAAAAACAGATCAGTTGTTTGTGTCCTTTTCAGACAATAAATTGGGCAAAGCTGTCACAAAGGTCACTATTGCCAAGTGGATCAGAGACTGTGTCAGTCATATTTATTTTCTTTCTAATAGAGAGCTTACAACCACTGTGAAAGCTCATTCTACAAGGGCTATGGCTACTTCAACAGCATTTCATGCTAAGCTTGCCATTAGTGACATTTGTGCTGCGGCTACCTGGTCCTCTCCTCACACCTTTATTTCTCATTACAAATTGGATGTGGCATCTCGGGGGCGAGCTTCCTTCGGTTCCACAGTTCACAGGAGTGTTTTCCAGTGAGCCACCCAGGAATCAGGTGCTAGGGACGCTGTCCCATCAGTACAGAATGTAGGCGAGATAGGATCACATAACATCTTTTAGTTATGTACTTACCATAACTTTAGATGTTTGGGATCCATCTCACCTACATTCCTAATACCCACCCTCCTTCCCCCTGCCTTGGAGATCAGAAGAGACCGGACGGTTCGAGTTCGACCATTTCATCTTGAAACATCTGGCAATGTTATATCAGCAGTGCATGTGTGGGTGCATGTGTGCGGACAAACAAGATCTGGGGAATTGGTGGTGGTGCATCCTGGGATATAGAATAGCTCAGCCAATTAGAGACTTCGCTCTATTGCATAGCGTGCCGAGTCAGAGCAGTACAGAATGTAGGCGAGATGGATCCCAAACATCTAAAGTTATGGTAAGTACATAACTAAAAGTTAGTGACATCATTTGTACCAACATGAATAAAAACAGATTCATACTTCCTTGCATTAAGGCATTCCAAGGCTTGTTTCACATCTTCTGTTTTTGCTCCTGGCAAGCATAACACTACTCGATGTTCATTATCATCTCTGTAAATTATAAGTATCAGTTCCTCTAATAACTGAATCTCCAATTACAAGAATATCTTTGCTGACCATCTCTGAAGAATCTTCAGCTTCTAATGCAGTCATTTCTGCTCTATCAATTGTTACGAAGGATAGAACTTCATCACTATTAGTCTTATTAATTCCACTGTTTTCATTGCGTATTCACTTCTCATCCAGTTGGCATTGTAAATTGACAGCATGAGTCATGTAGTCAACATCTGTCTTTCTTTTTTCTTTTACAGTAATGTTCTTCAATCCTTCCACATTCAGTTTTGATTTCTTGTCATTCAATGTCAAAGAGATGAGATTCCTTCTACTGGCTCTTCAGGGTTTTCATCCTCTCTTCTCCCGAGGACTTCTCAATATTTACAGGCAACACCTGCTGGCACTCCTGGTATGGGATCTTGCTTTCCTGTATCACGTGACTCTTCAGGCAATTTACATTTCCTCAGGTCAAAACACTATGGCAGACAATATGAGCAGGTCCTTAACTCAATCTCACAAATGGATGCTTTACAGGAATGTGTTCCTGGACATTGCCCACCAGTGGGGTACTCTTGAAATAGACCTATTTGCCTCCCCTCTGAACAGAAAGCTTCCTCTATTTTGTGCCAGAATCCCAGGTCCTCTGGTATGCAAAATGGATGCCTTCTCTTTTTCTTGGAAGGGGATGTTTCCTTATGCTTTCCCTAACCCTTCCCCTCATTCCAAAAGTCATGTTTAACATTCAACAGGATGCCTGCAAAATCTTGTTGGTGACTCCCTTTTGCCCGAGACAGCATTGGTTCGCTCTTCAGCAATTAAAACCAAGGGCAATCATCACAAGTTACCTGACAGTGTGGACCTACTCATACAAGACAGGAGATCTCTCATCCAGCCACCCACCCAATCCACTCTGCAAGTGACTGTGGGTGATAGGATTAGGATTTTTGGTTCCACAGGCACCTTTTTTTCTGAGGACGTGGTTAGGGTCCTGCAGGAGGTCAGGAAACCCAGTGCTGGAAAATCCTACTTATCCAAATGAAAGAAGTTTTCTGTTTGGTGTCTTTCTCATAACCTGGATCAACTTTCTGTGGATGATCTTTTGGTTCTGTCTTCTGTGTGAATTGCTCACTGCTGAGTTGGCTTATTCTTCCGTTAAGGCCCCCACTTATCAACTATCTCTGCTTGTTTGCCATTATCTCCTCCTTTAGTTTCTAGATTTGAAGCTAAACAATTCCCTGAAGGTGTTCTTCATATTAGGCTTCCCAGGAAGCCTGTTCCTCCTTCCTGGGATCTTAATTTTGTTCTGGAAAAATTGACTCTGGCTACTTTTGAGCCTGTGGCTTCAGCTTCCTTGCAACATTGCTCTTGGAGGACTGTGCATTTGTTAGCCCTTCTGCCAGATGGGTTCCTGAGGATCAAGACCATATGACTTGTCCTCCTTTTTTAGTCTCTGCTGGTCTGGTCTTTGTTTCATAAGGATAGGGTGTCCTTGCATAGTAAACCTTTTATCACCAAGGTGATGAATGAGTTGTTCCTTAATCGGTCTATTCATATACCCACTTTTTTTCACTTCTCCACAGTCTGTCAGTGAGAAGGTGCAGCACATGTTGGATGTACATAGACAACTCATATTTTATTTGGATAAGACTAAGACTATTTGGAAATCTGATCTCTTTCTTTTCATCCCAGGTCCTTGGGATTAGCTGTTTCTTCTTGAATTTCAAAAGCTATTTTTTTTTCATGGTAAGAGCTTTCCTTATTCTTTTATGTCTCATTCTACTAGGGCTGTGGCTTCGGGTTCCCTATGTTATGCCAACAGCATGGAAGATCGACACTCAAAACACTGATGCTAGAAGAACGACGAAGCAGATGACCAAGTCGTAATCCCGATAGTGAAAACACCGACAGGGGTAACTTGTGAGCATGACCCGGTAAGTGGGCGATAGTGAATGACTTAGGGTGCAGGTAAGGTAAGTGTGCGATAGTGAGGGACTTCGGGTTAGGGTGCGGGTAAGGCGAGTGTGCAATAGTTATAGACCTTAGGGTTAGGGTTAAGGTTAGTGCATAGATAGTTTTGTGTAAGGTGTAGTGTAGGTTTTTAGGTTGGTGGTATGCTTGTGTTGTGTGTAACAGTGAACGTTTTGTTTTGTTAAGTGTCAGGAATGTGGTGTGATGGGCATGTGAACTTTCGTGTTTTTGAGGTTTCATTCTTCTGGCGTCAGTGTTGATCTTCCAAGCTGTCGGTCTAACATAGGGAACCCGTGGCTTCTTTTCATGCTTTGTTCAAGGGTTTTGGATACTAGGCAGTAACCTGGACTTTTGTGCATACATTTACCCAAGCACTACAAGTTGGATGGAATCTCCAGAGCTAGAGTTGATTTTGCTAGGGCCATTCTTCATGGCTTTCTAGAAAGCTCTGCTGGTCCCTCCTCCCAAGTTTCTTCCCGAGCTTTGGCACTTTCACTAATGTTATGAATACTGCAACAGTGAAATGGAAGGACATAGTATAGTTGTGTAAAATCTTACCATAATGGTAGATGATGTTCTCCTCCCTGTTGCAGTATTTACTCCCTCCCTCCCCTTGGTCCATTTGTCTTCTGGATGTACTGGTTGCTATTTGTTTTTCCTTAGACTGATGTTCCTACTGGGGCATTCAGTTCTGAGGATACATCCAGACATAACCTTTAGGGTTCCTATTAAATGATTAAAGATGCATTCTTTTGAATGCGTCTTGATCGAACTTGAAAGCACGAAAAGGCAAAATAGCGAAACGGCATATAAGTGAATTCTTTCCCTGGGAAAGAAATTGCTTGGCCACTTCAGTTACTTTGCCATTTTTGTGACTGTAGTGCAATCTCAGAGTTGGCATATTTAAGTAGGGAGGCAAAGCCCCCCAGTTTATGTAATTTTTTTTTTTTTTGTTACGGAACAGCGCTTTATTTCCCTTGGAAAAAAAAGTCACTGTTCTAAGTATTCTAGATTGTAAGCTTTCACCTACATGGGTTCGATAAATCATCGTTTGCTTTTTTAAGCACATAGACCCCACTTTTATGCCCCACACTATGCAAGTAGCATATGTGTGATGTACGGCATACCTTAAAGCAACCTAAGGCTTTGGTGTAATGGCCAGAAGTCAGGCTGCCCTAGGCAGGCGATTCCAGATGTTATGAATACTGCAAGAGTGAAGAGAAGGACATCTTCCTTTGTAGTAAGATTTTACATAACTGTACCTCCCATCAGTATACCAACTCTTTTGGGTGTTTTCCTGACAAGGGAGAAACCCGCTTCATTTTGGGTGAGGATGGACCACTTTTAGTTTGTGTGAGAAAGAGGTTGCAGTCACTCAGAAGTCCAGACATTCAAGTCCTCCATAACTATTCAGGAAAACCTTTAAATCTAAGGTTCTTCACCCCAGTTTTAACACTAACCAGTTTGCAGGGTACCCAAGAGGATGGATACAGTTTTGCCTTGTATCTGTTTAGGGCTTTCCAACCTGTCCAGTGTTGTATCTCAGTACCTTCTCATGCCAAAAGGAAAAGGCCTTCCTCATTCTCTGAAGAAGTGCTTTCTGATTCAGAAGAGGAATGTCTACATTACATCTCACAATTCTTATTGTCTCATATAAGTCATATAATATATCTCCTGACTTTACCTGTTGAAGAGATTTCATCTTCAGACACAATTTCAAAAAATTCTTTAAATGGGAGGGTAGAGAGATTATAGCAGCACAGAAAAAGGTACTTATAATTTGAATCAGAGTTCCCGAAATGCACAACAGTGCCACCAGTACTTGGTGCATTGATGGATTCATTTAATGCAGTTGTGCTTTTCCAGATTCAAAGCCTCATACATTTAATAGGCCAGATAGGGTGTACAGAGTACCTGATTTCTGTATGTTTTTCATGAATTCTTTAACAAATGCTGCTGTGATTTCCATGGAAAAGGATGGTACCTTTAAGCTTTTGATGTTTTCCAATCCTGTCCCCAATATGAAGGACAACAGAGCATTTGATAGATGTGGAAAATAGTATATGTTCCCTGCCTCTGAAGCAGTCAGCTGCCAGCTCCATATAGACAAATACTTGGCTTTCTTTTTTTTTCAGACATAGCCACTCCTTTCAAACCTGCCTACTACAGACTCCAACTTCCCTGTAAAACCTGCTTTCTTTTGCATCACAGGTCATAAAATATTCAATCAAGTGTCCATGGTGCATTTGATGCTGTTTCACTGGCAGCTGCCCTGCATCTATAATGTGTAGGCATGAGTTGGTCAGGCTCCAGAGTTTTCCCAGAGTATGTCAAAACTCAGATTTTGAATGCTTCATTAGAAAAAGAGTTCCTGTCGGGCAGTTCTCAGCAGAATTCCTTAAAAGATTGGAAGTCATCATCAACCCTCTTTTTTCCATTTTCTAAATGGGGTCATGGTGTCGTGTCAACTGTTACCATCTTTCATGATTCAATGCCACTCATCAACCTTTTTCAACAGTCCTGCCGGACTGCCTCACATCTTCTATCACACAATCCATCCCCCTCTTTGCCACGTGCCTTCATTTCCTCTTGCCTTCTTACTGCCTGTTCCAGATTGACTTCACCAGGCTGTCTTCCGCTTTCCTACACTTGCCTGAAACACCATAATCAGTTCTCTTTGACTTCTGTGGCTTCTGCTGTGTTAATTTCTTCATCTATCCCACAGTGTGCATCCTACCACCTGCCTCATGCACTTCATCTCCATCACTTCTAGCTTCCTCAGCTGCTCCACCTTTACTACCCAGGTTTCTGGATCATACAGCAGTGCTGGTCACATCATTTTTTTGTACATTTTACTTTTCTGCTTCTTTGGCATTTTTCTGTCATATATTATCTCTGACACTCGTGACAGTTGGCTGCAGCCCCTCTGATTCTAGTTTTGACCTCCTCATTCAGACCTCCCTTCTTAGCCACCCTTCCCAGACACTTGAAGTCATTAACCTTTTCCACTGTTTTCCCTTCTTTCTCTCTGTTTCTTTTGATTTCTCCCATGGCTGCCATTATGGCTGTCTTATCTATACTCAGTTTCATCCCATATGCCTTCAGTTTTGAGTTCCATTCCCCTGCTCTCTGTTGAAGTTCTTCCTCAGAGCCTGCCTGTAGTGCTACGTCATTTGCATACAGCAGCTTTGTTGATCTTTCCCCTTCAACCTGTTTGCTAATATAGTCCATCGCCAGTGTGAACAGCTGTGGACTCTGAGCTGAACCCTGATGTACACCCACTCACACTGGCACCTCTTTTTGAGACTGGACACTGTTCATACTTGAGTTAGTGGATCCTTGTACATAGCCTACACTAATTCTGCCAATGTTTCTGGTACTTTGAACCACCACAGGACTGCCCAAATCAGCTTTCTTTGGACCTTGTCATATGGTTTCTCCAAGACTAAGAATGCCCAGTTGGACTGTTCATCTCTAGCTTCTTCTCAACTATATGTATCACTGCAAACATTGGCTCAGTTGTGCTGCACCCTAATCTAAATCTGAACTACTCATCTTCCACCTTGCTTTTTATTAGGTTGCATACTCATTTATCAGTCATCCTCTCCAGAATTTTAATGTAGTGCGGCAGGAGTTTGATACCATCATACTGACCAGAGTTGGGAATGTTCTCTTTTGTTCATGAATACTGGCACAAGTATGCTTATTCTTCAGTCATTTCAGATATGCCGTTCTCTCCACACTGTTTTCAGTTCCCTCTGGAACCATTTCTTTCCAATCTCACACATCTTTGTCATATCTGCTGTGACCTCATCTGAGTCTGCTGCTTCCATGACTTTATTTTGCTTAATGCTGTTCTTAGTATTTCTAGGGTGGCCTCCTCCTCCTCTTTCATTGTAGGCTGTGTCTGAGGCAGTACAGCTTCTGCAGAGTTTTCTTCATTCAGAAGCTGCTGTAATATTTTTCCATCTGCATTTGAAGTCTAGTGGGCTGGTGAGCAGGTTGTTGCTGGCATTCTTTATGAAGGATGTTAGACTGTCATCTTTATCTTTCTGTCTTTGCATTGCAACCTGATAGTTTTTGTGCCATCTACTGAGTTACTTTCCAGTAGCTGGTTATGTGCCTCTGATGCATTGTTGTTTGCTATTGAATCCTCACTTGGCCTCTCTGTTAGCCATCCAGTATTCTTTCCTGGTCTGGTCTGGCTTTTCTATCTCCCACTTTTTCCTGCACTCCTTTTCTTTTGATGTATTCCTGGACTTCTGCATCCCACCACCAGCTTTCCTGATGTACCTTATTTCCATACCTGGCTTGGATGCATATCTGTTTTGGGGTGGTGCCATTCTTCTTCAATGCCACCTATTTCCTCTTCCATCTGTGTTGCTAAAGCCCTGAGTAATTCCTTGAACTCTTGTGCTTTCTCCCCAGTTAACTTCCAGGTTCTCAACCTCATCTCTGTTGACCTTGGAGCCTTTTTTGATCATTGCTTGCAGATGGTTGTGTTAACTTATTCACTGGGAATAACTTTGCAATATCTGAATCTACTCCAGTGCCTTTTCCTTACTAGAAATAAGTCTACCTGAGTTGCATGTTGGCCTCTGTTTTATGGGATCTTGTGACTTTCTCTTGCTGAACCATGTGCTGGCCACCACCAAGCCATTTTCCAGGCAAAAGTTTAGAATGGTCTCTCCTTTATTCTTGTTGCCTCACCCATGTCGACCCAGGCAATCCCCAAGTACGTGCATTCAGGTCCCCCATTGTCAACAACAGTTCCTGTTGCCCTACTTTATCTAGTAGGTTCTGCAGCTGCTGTCTTAATGCACTCTCTTTCTGGCTATCACATCCCTGTTGGGCGGGGGAGGCATAGGCTGAAATTATGAAAAAAATCATTTGATTGCCTTGAGTCTGACACTTATTCTAATGACATCCCTCACTCCATATCAGTCTGTCATTACAAATGCCTTGGACTTGGGGAGCAGGTTCAAAAGGGATAAAGATTTAGGTGATTTGGAATCTCCACTTCAGGGAGAGAGAACATCAGCCTAAAAGAAGTGATGGCCATGATAAAGGCATTGAAAGCTTTGAATCAGCTGTGGGTGGCAGCACCACTGTTCATAATAACAGACAGCAGCACAGTGATATGGTACATAAACAGGGAGAAACCAGGTCTTACTGTGCAAACTAGCTGTAAATGTCTATGTATTGGCAACTTAGCACAGTCATTCCCTTCAGGTAACCAACAGTCTATTAGACTAGAAAGTACAGTTGCATAAAATCTTACATTATCAGTAGATGTTCTTGTCTTCACTGTTGCAGTATTCATTAAAGAAGGGATGTCCTGCCCTGGGCAGCCCATCACTCAGCCAGTATAAATAAGCTTAAGAGAGATCTTGTTTGTGCCATATGTCACATTTCTGCTTCCTGCAGTCATTAAAGGGATGTATGGATGCAGCTACCTAGAACTGAATTGCCCCAGAAGAGAACAGTCATCATAGGGCAAAGGAGTCCATGCACATCCAGAAGGAAAAAATGCAGAATAAACAAGAAGAGGTTGGAGGGAGGGAATACTATAACAGTGAAGAGAAGGACATCTACTGTTATAGAAAGATTTTACACAACTGTACTATGTCTATTTATATCAATGCTGCATTATCTGTTACAGAAGAAAGTGTAAGAAAGCTCAAGAAACAGAATGGGAGGTGAAAAGCTGAGAAGAGCTCTCAACAAGTTCACATAAAATAGTTTCAACAAAAATCTGCCCCTGCCCTAGAAACCATATCCAACTTATAGTGCTTAGTAAAGGTATGCATGGACTGAAGACCAAGTAGCAGCTTCAAGGAAGTTTTCAGCATTGTGTATTAGTTTGGTTTGTTTGTTGCTCAGCTTCAGGGATGGAATTGGTGTCCAACCCCTTGAAGAAAGCACCAGAAGAGGCAACTGCCATAGTGGAATGAGCTCTATAACAGAAGTAGACAGAGATTTGACATGAAAAGAATAACAAAAGGAATGGCCTTAGCCAGGAAGACATGGTTTGCTTAGAAACAGCCAAACCCAAAGAACTGGGCTGAAAAGAAAAAGATGATCAGACTTATGAATAGTCCTACTTTTATCTAAATAGTACCTGAGCTGTCACTGAAAATCCTAGGTATGCAGGACCTTCTCAGTAGCAGAGGAGAAGGGGAAAGGGAAGTGTTGTACCAACTGATTCAAGGAGTACTCATTGACTTCCTTGGGCATAAAAGAAGGATCAATATGGAGGGACACCCCGTCACTTTGAAAAAACAAAAAAGGAGGAATAGCCATAATGTTCTGGAGCTCAGAAACTTCCAAGCAGAAGAGCCAGCAACAAAGCAGTCTTCTAGGTACAACATTGCAAAGAAGCAGAATCTGCAGGCTCAAAGGGAGCCTGAGTCAATTTAAAAATAAATAAATAAATAAATAAATAAACAATAATAAAGGTTCCAAGGAGGAAGAATAGGCTTTCTTGGAGGCCTAACATGTAGGATGCCTTTAAGAAATTGCTTGACTTTAAAACGAAAAGTCAAAGGAGGATTCAACTGTAGACAAGCAGAAGTGGTTGATAAATGGGGCTTCACAGAAGACTAGGCCAAGCCAGACTGGAGCAACTCACACAAATAAGAGAATCAGAGGGACTACCACTGAAAAAGGGTCCTGGTTATGAGCATGGCACCGAAAATCTCTTCCATTTGGACATATAAGATTTTCTGGTTGAGGGTTTCCTTGCTTCTTGTAGAAACCTGAGCATGTACTCAGGTTTTGATCCCTTTCAAGCACCTCTTTTCTATCACCCACAATGTCAGTTGTAGAGAGGACAAGTAGGGATGGATGAGAGACCTATTGTTCTGGGTGAGAAAATCCAACTGGTGAGGTAAATTGTGATTGCCCCTAGCCAGATGCATCTTTGCCAAAAGGGAGTCACTAGCAAGTTTTTGGGGAATCCAGCTTAATCTTCCACAGGAAGAGGAGGGAAAACATAAAGAAACCTCCCCTTCCAAGGAAAGGAAAGGCCATCCATCTACCAGGTCAGATGGCATGGCACTGTGGAACAGAAAAGAGGAAGCTGTGTTTTCAGAGGGGAGGCAGAAAGATCTACCTGAGGAATACCCCACCAATGGAAATTGTCTAGAAACACATATTTGTAAAGCATCCATTCATGAGCCTGTGTTTTGGATCTGCTGATAGTCTGCCAACAGATTGTGCTCTGAAGGAATGTGTACTGCCTGAAGAGTTAACTGATAACTCAGAGCCATCTCCCAAGCCTGAAGTGCCATCCTGCAAAGGAGGCAAGATTTCACCCTCCCCCTCATGCTGGCATACTACATCACTATACCTTCATGGGGCCTGGAGTGAACATGGGATGAAAAGCTTGAAGGGCCAGAATCGGACATCATCACTTTGATGCTGATATGGGCTAACTTCTGATGGGGAGGCCAAAGATCTTGAACTTCTAGGTGACCAAGAGATGCCCCCCACCCCATGTCTGAGACATTGATGAACAGTTCTTGAGAAGGGACTGGAGGCTGAAATGGCTGGTCTGGGTTGAGAGTGAACTGTCAAATCCACCCCTCTTAATTCCTTCCTGAGACAAGCAAGGAGAGGCACATTGAAATTCAGAGGGTGACAAAGGTGCAGCCAAAAACTGACTTTTGAGGTACCATTGAAGCTTCCACATATGCAATCTGGCAAGAGGAAGCATCTTTATAGAAGATGCCATGAATCCCATGGTGCAAAGAAACTCCCTGGCTGGCATAGCAGTCAGAGGAAGAAGAGACTAAAAGAAGGTTGCCAATGACAATACCTTTGGAAGCAGAAGAGAGGAAAACATTAGCAATGTCTAAATACTTCATCCCAGATACACATGATCCTGAGAGGGAGTCTGGACTTTTGGAATTTAATACTATTTTTTTTATTTATTTTATTTATAGTTGATTTACCAGGATTGTCCATTGGGTCCGAAGTACCCATTTTCAATGGAGTCCTGGGGAGAAAAGCTCCAATAATAAAGATACAAAGATTACAAAAGTTCACATTTAACACTTGCAATCATGTTAAAACGTATTATCAAAAGTAACAGTAAGCAAAAACTATAACAAGGTTTACACTTTAATCATTTACAATCATGTTTAAACAGGTTGTCAGAAGCAGTAGTAACAAATACTAAAACAGTGGCTGACAAAGGTAGTAGATTGTGGGTTAATGACAAAAACAATGGAACAGGTGGTTACAAGGCAAAGAATCTAAGGTTTAAGCAGCTGCATGAAGAATACTTTAGTTACATTATGTGTGACAAGGATAGCATCGCTGTAGTAAAATATGTAGTATCTTGAATGGAATAGAATAATCTAAGAATTACTAGGTGTTATTACATTTGTTTATTTATAGTATTTGGTTGTATCTGATGTGGCTGTCTATAGGGGGCAGGCTAGACTAGGAGGGATGAGAGCAGGAGCATTCCCAGGATGATGTTAAGTATGTGTGCAGGGATTTTTTAAAAGCTGGGAGGTTAGTAGTGGTGCGGATGGAGGGGGGAAGGGAATTCCATTGCATTGCCAGGGAAAAGGATAGCAGGCTTTTTCCAGGAGACTGAAGAGGTTTGCAAAGTTCTATCAGATTTTGGTTATTGGATCTTAGGAGTCTTTGTGGCATATGCATTTTGAAGGTGGAGCTGAGTGAGGGACAGAGGGATGGATGGAAAATGAGTTTGTGGGCAAAGGTGAGCTGAGTGAAGGTGAGATAGTTAGGAAGCTTGAGCCAGTTTAGCTTGTGGAGAGATACACAGTGGTGGGTTGATGCTTTGTGGCTAGTTGTAAATTTGGCAATTTTATTATAACATAAGGACAGTTTTGTTTTAAGGGATGATTGGAGGTTTGTTAGAAGAGGGGTGCCATATAGAAGGGAAGGAATAAGGAATGTTGTAGCAAGAGTGAGCTTAGTAGATGTAGAGAGGAAGTGATTTTGTCGATAAAGCATGCCAAGTTTGTAGTGTTTTTTTTTTATGTTTAGTAGTAGATGGCTATTGAATTTGAGCTGGTCATCTATGTGGACCCCTAGTAGCTTGCTTTCAGATACTAGTTCAAGAGGTGTGTTGTTTTGGCTGATAATAGAGAGTAAATTTTTGTCTATGGTTGTGTTTTTTGAGGGAGTAAATATCATAAGTTTGGTTTTGGATGCATTGAGTACTAGATGGTTATTTTTTCATCCACTGTTCAGTAGTAGAGAAGGCATCTTGGGTTAATTTTAAGAGAGTAGGAATGGATGTGGCTGAACAGATTATATTATCTAAAGACTAGTGTGGTCTCCTTTAAGGCCCCCGAGCCGACGGAAAACAGTACTCAAGCCGCTGAATCACTTACAAATGCCTTCTACCAGCACCTGCAGGACTGCATGGATAAGGCAATCCCAAGCAAAACAAAGACTCTTTGTACCAAAGGCAAGCGTCCACTCTGGTGGACCCTAGCCATAAACAAACTCTACAACAAAAGGAGGAAGCTACTACAAGATAGAGCAAAATCCTTAAAAGGTAAGACACCCTTGATCACTATAAGTAAAAAACTAAGAGCTCTCATAAAATCATCCAAAGCAAATTTTGAGAGAAAAATAGCTAAAGACTCAAAAGACAATCATAAGGCCTTCTTTAGCTATGTTAGAAACCTGGGAGGAAACTCCCAGATATGCTCAGAACTAGTTCAAAATGATGTGAAGATTACTGATCCTACAGACATTGCCAACATACTGGCTGACAGGTTCAGTGCAAACTTCCCCTCCCCCCAAAAGGAGAGATATCTATACCAAGCGATTGCAGCCCCCCAAACATCTCCAACGCCCAAGTGAGAACTGCTCTCTCCAAAGCAAAAAAAAAAAGCATCCATGGGACCTGATGGTGTCCCCGGCTGTGTGCTCCATGAACTCAACGAGGAATTAAACCCACAGCTAGGACAGCTGTTTAATCATAGTCTTACCTCTGGATACGCATTCCAGGAGTGGCGCACTGCAACTGTGGTCCCACTTCACAAAGGCGGTGCCTCCACCGACCCTGGAAATTACCGGCCCATTAGCTTGACAAGCCTTATCTGCAAAGCCATGGAGAGGATCATAATGGACCTCATAAATAAAGACATAGGGAATTTGCAGACTTTGGATCCATCCCAGTTTGGCTTTGTCAAAGGCAGATCATGCCTTCTAAACTTGGTTGACTTTTTGAAACAGTCACCAAAGCCATTGATGAGGAAAGGCAGTCCATACAGCCTACCTCGATCTGGCGAAGGCCTTTGATACAATACCCCACTCGGGTATCATTGAAAAACTCATCAGCTTAAATGTTAACCCATACATCACAAGATGGGTTGCAAACTGGCTGAGTGACAGAACCCACAGGGTCAGAGTTGCTGGCGCCATGTCAGACTCAAAGCCTGTCACAAGTGGTGTACCACAGGGCTCAGTCCTGGGCCCACTCTTGTTTGGCATCTACTTTTCCAAGTACAAGCAAACACAGGAGGGTTATGGCTGACAAAGTTTGCAGATGACTGCAAACTGGGCCATAGTAGAAAACACATCTGACACAGATATCCTTCAGAAGGGTCTCACAGAAACGGATAACTGGTGCCAGAGCCATGGCCTAAAGTTAAATGCCAAAAATGCATAGTCATACCCTTCGGGAAAAACAAGGTTACCCCTAGCTACCAAATAGGTGGCAATCCACTGAGTACAGAAGAAGTTATCAGGGACCTGGGGACCCAGGTTGATAGTAGTCTGTCATTCGACACCCATGTAGCTAAAGTAGTTAGGAAGACCTTCTACATTGCCCACCTTATCATGAAGGGATTCTCATCTAGATCAAGGGAGGTCATAGTCTCCCTATACTCATCACTCATCAGACCAATGATTGAGTACAATGCCCCATTCGAATGTATCTGACCCGACACTTGCAGCAGCTGGAGAGGCCACAAAGTTCCTCAACAAAAGGATAAAGGGTCTCAAACATCTGTCCTATGCTGCCCGACTGAAAGAACTCCAGCTCTATTCAGTCGCTTACCGCTTGCTCAGAGGTGACCTTTGCCTAACATACAAGGCCATGTCAGACCCAGATTTGATGAATATGCTTCACCTCAAAAATCTAGATCCGTCAGAGCCACAAGGGCGGGAGACTTAAACCTCGACACGGCTATTAATAGGACGTGCTGGAGGGATAGATTCATCACCCAAAGACTCCCTATGCTGTGGAATAAAATCCCGGTATTTGTGAGGCAGAGCACCTCGCTGGCCTTGTTCAAGAGAAATCTTGACCAATGGATGGGAGATCGCAGATATACCCCAGGGATTACCTCAGTGTCACTGCTCAACAGAGGCACAGCAAAATAATGGGTATAGTTCCCCATACTAAAGGGGTGGCGTAAGCCACAAAACTATGGGCTAGGCTTGTAAATGCCCTCGGGCAGATAGCCTAGTATGAACCTATGAACCTATGAACCTATGAATGAGTTTGGCATGGGGAATTGAGTGGAAGAAGTCATTTATAAATATATTGAAGAGGAGAGGACCCAAGATGGAACCTTGGGGTACCCCAGTGGGTGTGTTCTGGAAGGAGGAGGTGGCTGTTTTCCATTTGACAGCTTGTTGTCTATGGGAGAGATAACTGGTGAACCAATTGATAGAGGCAGGTGATAGGTTTAGGTTAGAAAGCTTGGTAAGGAGAAGACTGTGAGATATGGTATCAAAGGCTTTAGAGAGGTCGAGCAGGAGGGTGGATACAATAGAGCCAGAATCTCGAGCTGTATTTACTGTTTCCAGGAAGGAAAGGAGGGCAGTCATGGTGCTGTGGCTGGGTCTGAAGCCATGTTGTGTGGAGCTTAATAAGTTATTATCTAGAAGATAGGGAGGGAGTTGGAGATGGATACATTTTTCTAAGAGTTTTGATATAGGAGAAAGGATGGCGATGGGACGGAAGTTAGTGATATCATTATTTTGGCCTCCTTTATGCAAGGGTATGATGAAGGATCTTTTCCAGAGTGTGGGGACAAGGCCTTCTTGTATAGAGCGACTTATTAGTATGCTGATGGGGAAGGCAATGGATTTGGCAGCAATGTTAAGGAAGGATGAGGGTATGTTATCAGGTGTATTAGAACAAGGTTTTAACTAAACCCCAGACTTTGAAGAAGAGAGATGGTGAACTGCAGATCCTGCGATTAGTGACTGCGAGAAGGTGCCTGAAGCAACAGGTCATCTAGATAAGGAAAAATCTGAATACTTTGGAGCATGCAGAAGGCAATCACAGGAGCTAGGCATTTTGTGGATAATCTTGGGGCAGTAGAGAGGCAAAAGGGCAAGGCAGAGTACTGAAAATGACAGGAAGACACAGAGAAATTTAAAAACTTCCTGATGAGAGGGTAAATAGGGATATGAAGGTAAGCATCTTCAGATCCAAGGACTCCAGAAAAGTCTGGGGTAATAAAAGAGGAAACAGAGTTTGAATAATAAGCATCCAAAAAGAGGGGATCTCAAGAAAGGTGTTGAGCCAGGAGATATCCAAAATAGTTCTCCAAATGCCCCCTTTTCGCAGAACCAGGATTTCCTGGAATGAAATTCCCTCCCCATTTGAGAAGGTGGGACAGGTTGAATGGTCCCTTGGTTCAACAGGGACCCTAGAACCTCTTGGAAATGTGGAAATTGCTCTACAGGAGGTTCAGGAATCCCAGAAAGTGGAGGGATAGGTTATTTCTATACCATGAAGAAACCCTGACAGATGATAAAAAGAACCTAAGTGTTTGAGAGATGAGACACCAGTTTGAAAGACAAAGGGAGAGCCGAAGGGACAAATGAACCTGGTCTAAGGGTGGGGGCGGGGGGCAATTTTCAAAGAGAAGCAGGCTCATCAGATAAAGGAGGCTTCTGAGCCACATAAATCTGCAAAGCTGTAGTAAAAGGGGACCTACTATGGCACTGAAGAGGACTGGCAAGAAAGTGTACGTTGCTTCTACTTTGGACTTTAGGGCTATTAAAGGAGACTCCGGGTTTACAGACTCCTCCTCATCAGAGCCATAAGCCAAAGATGAAAGCATCTGTGAAGAATAGGACAAAGGCCCCTCACCAGACAGGGAATCTTCAGCCAAGGAATCTAGTTCCCTAATGTATTATTAGTAGCTAGCTGTGTGTGTGTGTGTGTGTGTGTGTGCAAGTGTACTAAGAAGCAGACCTAAGAAGATAATTCCTCTGGAACTTAAGCATAGGACAGACAAAAATATGTTTAAAGTCTTGCAAGGCTTTGCCCTTCTCTTGAAGTGACTTAAACATAGCAGCAGCAGTCAGAAAAGGATGAGTATTATCCAAAGGTGCATCCAACAACTGGGCCTTAATGTCTTCAGGAAGAGACTACACAAAGGCAAGAATAATATCTTATGATGGACCCAAATGCCACAGCCCTAGAAGAGGTGTCAGCAGCATCATAAGGTGAGCCACTTGAGAACAAGAACCTAAAAAAAGCCAGAAGATTTGCCATCAGAATCAGGGAGGGCAGAGATAACCTGACAAGCATGAGCAATCAAGACCAGAGCATACATGGTCATGTAGGAGATCTAGTAATTAATAGCCCTAAAGTCCAAAGTAGAAGCAACGTACACTTTCTTGCCAGTCCTCTTCATTGCCCTGCTGTCCTTATCAGAGAGCAAACGTTTAGAAGGTTTGTCAGAAGAGACTGACACCACAGCAGGATCAGCAGAAAGATATTTAAATAAAAATAGGTTTTATACAGATATTTAAGGATTGTCTATTAGTTTTCTTAGGAGCAGGAGGCTGAGAATCAGGAGACTTGGAAGCAGCAATGCCCCCAAAGGACAAATCCTCAAAAGGAGACTCCGGGTTTACAGACTCCTCCTCATCAGAGCCATAAGCCAAAGATGAAAGCATCTGTGAAGAATAGGACAAAGGCCCCTCACCAGACAGGGAATCTTCAGCCAAGGAATCTAGTTCCCTAAACTATTTTAGAAGGAGTAGAGATCCAAGGAGGATAAGATACTGAAACCCTTTGAGGAGGCTTTAGGACCATTAAGGCAGAAAACAAGCCCTGAATAACTTCTTGCCGTTCCCTTTGAGGAGCCATAGGACAGACCAAAACATGCTTCAGTTTTTGTCTTTTCTTAGAAGGGGCATCAGTCCTAGCAAATACCAGAAGCTCCATCCCTTGATGAGATTCAAAAAGAGAGCCCAAACTTCCTCCCTGACACACATTTGTAGAACCCCTATTTGGAACCTCAGAGATAATCAACAATGGTTCCCCCTTGACATCTGGAGCAGACACTTGCAAAGCCTCAGAAGACGTGCAAAAAGATGGATCCATGCCGGCCACTGGCTGGGTCACAGTAGAGGAATCTGATATAAACACCAAACAACCTACAGCGCTATTAGCTGCTTCTAGAGAAACATTGGTGGAAGCTGAACTGCTAAAGAATCTGGCCGAGACTTCTTGGCCACCACCTTCTTAACTAGCGGGAGTATCTCGGGGTTAAAGTACCCTGTGCTGTCTAAGCCATTGGTTTTCAAGATAAATAACCAGGGAAGACAAAGCTTCTGATTGTCTTTTGCACAAATATTTACAGATACTACAAGAGGTATGGTCATGGGAAGCACCCAAACAAAAAAGTCACTGTTCGTGATGATCCATATGGGGAATCTGCCTTCCACACTGACATTTTCCTCTCTTGGATGACATGAACTCTAGGTAGTTATAACAAATACAAGACTAAGAAAATAAAATACAAAATAGAAATTAAAAAATAACCCCAATGAGGCACTTATCTGATGTTGCTAATTATTCAGTACAGCAACAAAGAGCTCAAACCAATTGGCAAAAGCTGCGTTCGAACTGACAGCAAACGAAGTTTGAGGTAGTTGCATTTGTACGTCCCTTTTATGCCCTGCTTTCTGTGCAGGGAGCATAAACATGATGTATGGCACAAACAAGATCTCTCTTAAGCTTATTTATACTAGCCAAGCATTTGGCTGTGCAGAGTGGGACATCCCTTCTGTAAAGAATACTGGAACAGTGATCTAGAAAGACATCACTATTGCAGACTCCTTGAGCAGAGCCAGGACAGACTCTCATTAGTGGATATAACAGGCTGAGCTCTTCCAGGAGATTGCCCAGCTGTAGAGAATTTCCCAGGTAGATCTGTTGGCTTCCTTTCTCAAAAGACAATTACAGAACTATTTTCCAGTGTTCCTTGCAGACAGGTGTGGAAAACTGATACCTTTTCTTTCCCTTGGATGGGAATGTTCTCTAATGCCTTCCGTCCTCTATGAATTTTAGTAAAAATAGAGCTATCTCTAGATTGTCCTCCTTTAAGTCTCTTTTGACTCGGACAACATTGCCCCTGGCCAGGTGCATGAAAATCGAGAATCGGTTACCAAAAGCTTCTCCGAGTGAACCTACTCACACAAGACAGGGGATCACTCATATATTCCAACATTTTGAACTATATCTGACTGAATTGTAGTTTTTTTATGCCATTTAGGTATCCCCTGCAAAAGGTGTTAAAGGAGGCTAGGAAACATGCTACTAGAAATTCATATTAAACCTAATGGAAGAGATTTTCTAGTTGGTGCTATAGTAGAGAACAGGAACAGGGCTCAGCCCAGGCAGTTGCTCTTGTGGTTCTCCAGTATCTTAGTGAATTGCTCAACTGTCTCCTGTCTTGCACTTCTATCAAGGTACATCTCACGACCATTTCTGATTTTGCCATTGGACCCTCCCTCCTTTCTTCTTTACTCCAAGTCGAGCAATTATTATTGAAAGGGGTTTTACATATTAGACCACCTAGAAAGCAGGTGGCTTCTTCCTTTTGAACCTGCTGCTCGCTCTTTCTTAAAGTTCCTTTATTGGAAGACAGCTTTATGTATTTCACTGCTTTGGCTAGAAGAGTATCTGATTTGCAAGCCCTCATGTCTGATTAGCCCTTTCTGGTATTTCATAAAGATAGTGGCTCTTAGAATTAATCCTTCATTCACAAAGTTGTTTCTTGAGTTTACTTTTTTTTCATCTAGTCACCTACCTATTCTCTTGCCCCAGTCTAAGAACAAAGGGGAAAGACTCCTGCACTCTCTGCATGTCCACAGACAGCTCAGATACTACCCAGATAAGACTAATTATTATAGATTGTCAAACTAGCGTTTTATTTTTCTTGAAGATAAGGAAAAAGATCAAACAGTTTCCAAGCAAACCCTGTCTAGATGGTTATATCAGGCTATTCATTTCTGCTGTTCTCTCTATGGAGAAAGCCTCCCTCCCCCAAAGAATGTTAAGGTCACTTCTCTGTTGCTGTGGTTACTTTTGGGGTCTTTTGGAAGTATGTGGACTGCAAAGCTATTATAGAGGTGGCAATTTGGCCCGCTGTCCACACTTTCACTAAAATCATTCCAGAGCCAGAACAGGATTCACCAGATCTCTTCTCCTGTGCGTTTTGGGCTGTGATTCTGCATCCTCCACACTTTCTAAGCTTTGGCAATTGGCCCACATTGGTTTGCTACTGCAAGAATGATCTAATGATGAACATAGTACAGATGTGTAAGTAAGCTTAATGTAATAGTAGATGTTAGAATAGATTACTGTTGCAGTACTAATACCCTTCCTCCATCTCTCTATTTATTTTCTCTTGACCAAGGCTGTGTCTTGGATTCCTGTATCCATTTGTTTCTGGCATGACATAAATTGACACATTTTGACTTATCAGAATAAGACATATATTTTGCCTGCAGCCTCCCTTTTAGAAACAAAAAAAAGCTCTGAAGTTTGGTGCACTTGCATTATTTTTACCACTATACCCCCATGCTTTAGTGGATCTATGGTCCACAAGGAAGGCTTTCAAAAAACTTCAGTATGCTGAACAAATATCTGATATCGATGTCAGGGTACATCCCACATAGCTTCATGGTACTGAAATAGTGATCTATACAAACATCTACTGTTATGGAAAGCTTACTTGTACACCTATGCTATAGTTTTTTGATCATGTTGTCTGTAGGGAGGGGTATATAATGAGTGTATTGGTTTGTCTCATTGATTCTAATGAAGTCCTGCTGATTACAGATGAAATCTGTTTCTACTCAGTGGTTCGAATAAAAGTTTTTATTCATGACTGTGTTCTTTCCTTGGTCTGCCTTCCAGGTGAGTTTGGAGTCTGGATTCAGTTTATTGTGTTACTTTTGGGGTTTTTTTTGGTAATTGTTTTTTGTCTTTTTCACAGATGTGTTCACTGGAGCCTTCCCTTGGTGGCAGCAAATGAGGATGTGCCTGTTTGGACAAACTTACAACCAGTGTTGATATGCTGACACAAGTAGTCCAAGAACTAATGCAGAAAGTTAATTTGTTTTGTCAAGCACAGCTTCAGGATCATGATTTTTTTGTACTCCTCCTTGTTTGGTTATCGCTGGACAAAGGAAGCAAATGGAGGTAAGATTGGAACCTCGGCAAAGCTTTAACACAGATGGTTTTAAACTTTTGGATTGTTTAAACTGTTCTCTTGGTTTGTCAGTGATGAAATAGCTGATACTCCCTCTTTAAAGCATCTCATTTTCAAACTTGAGCACTTTACAAATTACAGTTAGAGAATGTTTACTTTTGTGAATGTTTGAAAGTTAAAAGGATTCCCACTTACACTCTTGGAAGTTTTCTACTGGCTTGGAGATGGAGTCTTCTTTATAAAATGACCTTATTCATTTGTTTAATAGGCATGGGTGTGAGTTGCTAGAATGTCTCATCAAACACAGTCAAAAGGAGATTGATGTGTTGATGGTCGATACTGGTAAGTTAGACCAGTGTGTTACCCAGGACTTGCACTTTGAACATTATATTTACGATTACAACAGTGTTTTCCATTCTATTGACAAGGAAATGTATGCTTGTGAAGATTGGGTGAAGATAGATGAAGGCTGGCATCTGTAACTAGTAATGTACCCACAGGCTTGTTGTCTTAAATGGTAAAAATAGTGTTACATGTGGAACTGGAAAAAATGTAACAACAGTGCACTCTACTGACCAAGCAAAGCATGTTGTGACTCTTTGATGTTACAACTCAGAGATAGTAAGTCTACAGTGAGGCATCCTGCCTATTGTTTTAAGGCCAAAGTTAATGGCCAGAATTTGCAGGCATAAATGTCTTTTATTGCTCTGGTTTCTGCCCAGATGTGAATAATGTAAATGTACTTTCTGTTAGCCTGGGAACCCAGGGAAATGTGAAGAATGATGTAATGTGAACCAGTAATGTGATTTTAAAAAACAGAGAGAATCAGAGAGCATTAAGCATTTTTGTCTTGACCATCCAACTCAGCAGCACTGTCTTGCTCTATATGTAAGTTTATCTTAGACTTGTGTTTTCTCATAGAAATAGATAGAAACTAGAAATATGAGACTAAGTGTTTTTCTGTGATGTCAGAACTGTACTATGGAATTATTTTAAGTATTTATCTGTGATCTATGAACTCTTGACTAGCACTGTGTAGTAAAAAGTATTGTCGTGTGTTTTGACTATTTGTTATTAATTATTTTTAAACCATTTCAACTGTGGCTGTTTTTGTAGATATAATTTAAGCTCTTTAGAGTACTTGCATGTTTTTGGTAAAATTGTATAAAGCCACTTCAATAGCTTTAGCTGTGGGCTATACTACCAATTGGATAATATTGCACAGTAATAATTGGACACCCTTTTAAGGGCCTTTGAGTAGCTAAATATTAGTGGGTGGTGGCAGCTGGTACTACCGTTTAGTCTGGGGAAAAGGGGGCACAGCTGGAGAACCTGTGCCAGCCTTCCCCAAGATTGTCTGTGTGATTGTATAAACTCTTCTCAAAGTGTGTGTGTGTGTGTGTGTGTGTGTGTGTGTGTGTGTGTGTGTGTGTGTGTGTGTGTGTGTGTGTGTGTGTGTGTGTGTGTGTGTGAGCTACTTGGGCAGGGACATGAAGCACTTGTTGGACACAGAGGGTGCTGGAGGTTTTAGCTTGCCCACTAGGCTGAGATCTCGACCATATAGCTGTGCCAGTGGGGAGTCTTACTGGCGACCTGGAGAGCAAGGGAGCAACCAGCACCAGACTGACTGTGATCTCTGTGTGCTCTTAAGGGAAATTGCACTTTACTGTGTGTATTTGTTATCCTTTCCTCCTATATGAGACACCCCTCACTGGTGTTAGTGGTGAGGATTGAGGCTCCTTGATTTCTGGGCCAGGGCATGGGTGTCACAATGCTATTAAAAAGAGGAAAGAAAAAAGTTTGAGAGGGATAGGATTGAATACTCGGAGGGGTGGGCCTATCCTAAACCACAGTCCTCCAATAAGAAACATTGAAATCATCAATTGACCTGTGACTGGTGGGTTTTGGTGGAGGAGGCTGAGTTTGATCATCATGAGCCACCCCCTTTTGGTGAACAGTGCTGTCTGGAGGTCAGAAAGAATAAGGACAGGGTGGCATGTCAGCAAGATCCACCCCTGGTGTACAAGTCTATTCATCAGCCCTTGAACAGGAAAAAACAGCATGTTTACCGCAATTCCAACTATCCTCACAAGCGCAATTAGGAATTGACTGAAATTCCTCTTTGAGCACAAGCTCTGGGTTACAGCTTGTCAATTACCTAGCAGGGGACTTTTCACTTTACAACTATAACGGTTTTGATTGTACTGAGTGTCATGATTGTCTTTTAAGTAAAGGAACTGCCTTTGTTCTGGCTTGTAATTTCAGGATTGACAGGTTGTTCATTGACTTGAAACTTTATTTAAGAAAATTGAATTTTTGTTTTGTATTTAATGATGACAACTTTTGTGGTGACAGTCAGCTTATGAGAAGTAAGAGTTTTTTAACCCCCCCCCATCATTACCCTTACTGTTGAGAAGTTTGTTGAACATGATTTCAGATTTTTACATAACTGGAAATATGTTGATTTAATGGGTTCCAATCTCACTACTTCTGAGCGTATGTTGTTAGAGTTGGCTAACAACAAAAGTTTAAGGGTAATGAAATTCGATAAGGGGGGGATGGTCATTATGAACAGAGAATATCTAAATAAAATTAATGTATTTTTGTTGGATTGTGAACTATATGAAGAAGTTTCTTTGAATATGATACATATAGCATACAGGAAGATTGTTTACTGAAGGACTTATTTGATCAGGATGTTGTTAGATGAATATCTTCATGTTAAGTTCCTTTGTCTTCCCAACATTTTCAATATTCTGAAAAGTCACAAAAGTGTTAGTGACCCACCTATGAAGCCAGTAGTTAATGCTGCAAGGTCTAACACCCATTCCCTGGCTAAGTATGTGAATGTAAAAGTTAAAAAGTGGCTGGAATCTTTCAACTATTTATGTCGGGACTTTTGGGACTTTATTTTAAAGATCAAGGATTTGGTTTATTCCAACAACTATGTGTTCCTTACTATCGATTTTGTAGAGGTTTTCAATGTAATACCTCACTGTGTGGGGCTAACTTGGTTCCATGATTTTATGTGTGAATCAACCAATTTGTGTGACAGCAAGATCCATGTATTGGATGTATGTATGGAGACTGTTATGAAAGAGAACTATATGTTTCTGGAGGGGCAATATTTTCACCAAGTAAAAGGTGTTGCTATGGGAGCCTCTTATACCCCCGTTTTTGCCAACATAGACCTAATTCAGTGGGAAATGCAGTTCATTTTCAACAGCCCAGTCACCAAGTCATGGAAATTATATTTTGGGTATTTGGATGATATATTTATTGTTTTGGACAGAGCTAGTAGTGAAATTGGGGATTTTATTGATTATCTAAACACTACTACAACATTCCTTAAGTTTACTTACCACTTTGATCACCAAGTTATTCATTACTTGGATGTCCAATTATCTAAACAATCAGGAGCAACATTTTGTCAGTAGCATTTACAGGAAACCCACTTATTGCAATAGTTTTTTACATTATGAGAGTCACCATCTTCAACATCAAAAATGTGGTATAGTAAAAACACAAGTTCATTCATTTGGCCAAGATAGTTTCTGATGATAGTGATTTTTTTTGTCAGAAAGTTTGCTGCTGACTAATATGTTTTTGACTAGAGGGTATCCTGGTCATTTAATTTCCAATGCTAGGGCAGAGATAGTAAATAAGAGAGAAAATGGAGCCTTGTTGCCTTTATTAAGACTTTTTGTTTAGTGTCTTTAATGGTTACCCAAGTTCCCACTACTAGAAAGGCACACAACCGGTCCTTCATTTTGGATTATTGGTTGGAAGACCGCTTCATTAGAGAGGTGGTGTGTAGGAACTGGGGTGTTCTTTTCATGTTTTAATATCACTGAAAAAGTTGGGGGACAGGCTTTTTTTTATCGAAGAGGTAGAACCCTTAAGAATTTCTTAGAGTACAAAGATTACCTGAGTTTTTTCATAATTCACAAAAATATTTGGTGCTGTAAGATGTGGTTTTTGCAACTAATGTAAACACACATTAGTGATAAGGTCATGGCGATTGCTATTTCTATTAAAGCTGGATTTCATTGTAATTGCAATTCCTACGGGGTGGTTTACCTCACTTCTTGTCAGAAGTGTCAGGAGTTTTGCAAAGGTAAAACCCAAAGAAAGCTGAGGGAGTGTATATATGAGCACTTTTTGGACATCAGGAAGAAAAACATCAAAAAAATGTTGCAGCCCTCCCAGGTTTAAATGATCATTTTCTATTAATTGTGTTTTAAAATTAATGTCTTACAATGTGTGATGAGTCTTTCTGTACTTTAGGTATGTTGTATTCAATTGTCATTTTTAATGTATGAAAATTATATTTTTATAACTGAGAGTGTTAATTGTTTTTTGATCATGTGGTCTGTAGGGAGGGGTATATAATGAGTGTATTTGTTTATCTCATTGATTCTGATGAAGTCCTGCTAATTACAAATGAAAGTGCTTAATCTGTTTATAGTCAGTGGTTCGAATAAAAGTTTTTATCCATGGCTGTGTTCTTTCCTTGGTCTGCTTTCCAGTTGAGTTTGGAGTCCAGATTCAGTTTATTGTGTTACTGGTGTTTTTTCTGGTTCTTGGTTTTAATCTTCTAGGCCACTTTAGCAAGGACTACCCATTGATATTCCTCTTAATAGCAGCAGGAGTCACCTGTCACACCACTCATGTTCATCTGGGTTTAGATATTTCTTATACCATCTCCAGCTCCACTGATGTAAACCTTAACCAGTGCACTAACTTTGAGTCCAGTGCATGGTCAGCCACTAGGGCATGCTTATCAGATGTTTGCTTCTGGCATCAGTGCTGCATACAGTTCTACTTCAGATATCTGACCTTCTGGTAGAAGTTCTTTAGTGTTGTCACCCATCTTCTGGTTTCCAGCTGTCTCTTCCTCAAAACACATGCTGTAGCGTTAGCTGTCCAGGTGTTCGGACCTCTCAACTTTTATTTTATTTTTTTTGGGCAGGGGGGTGGTAACAAGCTTATTTACAAGGAGAAGGAAAAGGTTCAGCTTTTTTGCCAAAACGTGGGAGGATTAACTAAAACCTCAGTAATTCAACAGATACAGTCATGTGTTTGTGTGGGGTCTATATCAGAACATCGAAAGTTCATACTTTCGAATGTTCTTACATCGACCCCTATTCAGCAAATGCTGAAAATAGTGAAACGACAGATAACCAAATTTTTTCCTAGGGAAATAATTTGGTTGTCCGTTTCTGTCGTTTCACTATTTTCAGCACTGTGGTGGAAAGCTACGGGTCAGGTTCAGGTAAGTGTGCGATTGGGCGTGGGTTAGGTGAATTAGGGTTAGGGTGCGAGTGAGATATGTGTGCAATTGCGTGGACGTGAGGGTCAGGCGGGTTAGGTGAGTTAGGGTTAGGGCATGGGTGAGGTGAGTGTGTGATAGTGACGGACCTTAGGGTTAGGGTTTGGGTTAAGGTAAGTGGATAGTTAGTGGTGTTTGTACAGTTTAGTGCAGGGTTAGCTGTAAGATTTTGGGTGTATGCGTGTGGATTGCTGTTTGTTTGGTGTGCTTGTGTTGCGTGTATGTGTTTTGGAACAGCAATTTTTTTCCCTAGGACAAAATTTGCTGTTCTGAATGTTCGATGTTGTCAGCGTTCGCTGATTAGGGGTCGATGTAAGAACATTCGAAAATGTGAACTTTTGGTGCATCCAGTTAAGAGTAATAGGCATCACAATGGCAAATTCCATTCTGAGAGAACATGCAGACATACAAAAGGATACCTCAAAATTCATTAAATGACTTGAACGCCAGGTCTGTTATCATAGGCTTACATAGTCCATTACTGTAATAATGAAAGTCTTGCTCAAACCTCCCTTCCACTGCTTCCATTATTAAAAAATAATAGCTAAAACAACTATCTAAATGTACCAACCATTTCTTCCATGGAAGTTAGTCCTGATGAGTTATAGCACTGTCCCAATGTTCAAGATTCTAAATCAGGCAGTGGGGAAATATTTTTCCTAAGGCCATATCTGGTGTGACGTGCGCTTTCCTCAAAATTGCTTTACATTTAATGAATGAACATGTGTGAAGGTGGTTGACATCCTCCCCACATCTCCAACACTTAGCATCACCCATTCCTCTTTTCTTCATCTGTAATGGTGTGTTTTGTCTCTCTCTCTCTCTCACTCTCTCTGTTCATTAGGACTAAGCACTGCTGTTTCTTTTTTCAAACACATTCCCATTATAATCATCCAATTCTTGATATGTTACAGATAAAAGGACATAAAATAGGTCTAGTCTGGGAGAAGTTGTTATTACAAGCTTGGTTAGTGAATTTACTTGATATATTACTCCTTGACTCAGGCTTACTATTTGTAGATATTGCCACCAAGGGAGTCAGATTTTTACACTGCATTGTGCCCTGGGCTAATGGTATGGGATATTGTTCCATGATGGGAAGAAATAACATCAGAATAGTATATCTCCTTTGATCCAGTCCCGCCGTACTGTTGGCTTCCAGTTCAAACACAGTCTTGTTTTTTTTTTTTTTTATCACCCATGTATATTCCCATAGAGTTGGTTTGCTGCCTATATGTTTATTTTTTATGTGTGTGTACCAGCCACCTTTAAAGTTTGGTGCAGTGCCCACCTGGGTCCCAAAGTCTCCTGTTTTCTTTGGGTATAGTAAGTTGTATTGGTGATATATGAGCGAGATTTCAGGTATAACCACAGGGGATGTGGTTTGGTATTGGGCCACAATAAAATGTGTAAAATCAGAAGCTTGAGCATATTTACCCAGTTTTGGTGATTATAGTTCTCCAAATTTCTTTTGTGCCACAAGTTCCTTTCTGGCCATCCTGGGAATGTGTTTTGTCTCAAATGTTGGAAAGGAGAATCATCTTCCAGTTGAGATAAAGTATAATGTGCCTGGGCTGAGATATAATGAGACAAGAATAAAAATTGGGGGTAAGTACACCCCCTCAAATCTCCCAAGAACAAATCCTCAAGGCACTATCAAAGGTCAAGAGCACTACTTTTATGCGAGGCTGGACACATAAAACTCTGCCCAAAAGATAACATCAGATCCTCTGCAGAAGCTATTTGATATTGGCCTCAAAACAGACCTAATGTCAGGTGGATGAAGGGTAGTAACAGTCATTCCCTTACTCAAAAGTGTGGCTTCCATGGACTCAGGTACAGACCTATAAGTCTGACCAGCCTCATCTGTAAGGATACCGAAAAGATAATTATGGAATTAATAAATAAAGATATAGTTAACCTACAGATTTTCAACCCAGCCTAGTATGGCTTCATCAAGGACAGATCCTGCCTACTTAACCTAGCTGACTTTTTCAAAAAAGTTGCTGTAGCAATAGATAAAGGCAAATTAGTACACACTCCATATCTAGACATTGAGATGGAGTTCAGTGCCATCTCACACTCTGGTATCTTAGACAAACTGTCTGAACTAAATCTAAATTCCCTTGTAACTCATTGGATAGAAAACTGGCTTACAAACTGAACCCAGGAAATAAAGGTGGGTGACTGTACCTCCTTCAAAAGACTTGTCACTAGCAGTGTACCCCTGGGTTCAGTCCTTGCACCAGTCCACTTTGCTATTTATTTCTTGGAAGTCAAAGCTAACATGAAGAGTTTACAGCTTACCTGCTTTGTAGATAACAGCAAATTTGGCGCTGTCATAAACTCCACAAAGGACACAGCCATCCTCCAAGAAGGGCTGTCCAAGCAAATGGCTGACTAAATGCCAAGATTCTTAAGGCTCTGGACCATATAGGGAAGTGAGTGCATCATCTGATCTGTTGACAGGATGCTCATCCTGTATAACAGCAGGATTAAGGCCAGCAGACCTTTCCCCAGGGTATCTTTGTCTTGTACTATAAGCTGTTCTCTGCAGATCCCTCCTGCTGCATTTCAGGATGAGGATGACAGAAGGGGCCCCTGGCTACTTTTTTTTTTTTTTCTTTCATTTTTTTGTTCCTACAGATCTTAAGTATTTTTTCTTATTCAGAACTGTTTCACCCATGTTTACTTTTCACAATATCTGTGTACAGTATTGAATATAAAGTTTCCACTGTATCTTCCGGCCTTCCTCCTTCCACATTTTACTCTTGATGCCTGAAATTTGTGCAAACCGTTTAATACTTTAGTGGTTAAGTTTTTCTTTTCTTTAAATTATTATAAAAATCTAATATTTCTGTAATCATTTTCTGATTGGTTGCATCCCCTTTTTTGGTCAACTACCAACTAACATTTTAAGAAGTGCATGTGCAGGAACAAAATCCTACCTTGTATAGCCATAGAAATCTTTTTTTTTTTTTTTTTTTTTTTTTAATCTTTACCTCAGGGAGGAGCATAACATTTGAGTGCTCCATTTACCAAGTATTTATAGCCAATAGTCAGAATGAGAGGGAAAATAAATAAATAGTTTAGGCTCAGCATCATCACCACACAGGAAGATGTTCTCCATTTTAGTTCTTGGCTGGGTTGCCTTCTGTGTGGAGCCTGCATGTGTTCATTGTATTCATGTTGGTTTTCTCTATGTGGTCTGGTTTCCTTATACATGACAAAGACATGCAGTAGGTGGGTAGGACACTCTAAATTGGCCATATTTGTATGCACATGTGAATGTGTGTGGTATAGAAGAACAACTGTAGCAGGGCTAGCCAACTCAGTAGTGTGAACACTGGCTGTAGATGATTATCACCATCGAAGTGACACTCTAATACCATGAGCAGAAATGGGAAAGGAATTGTAGATGGATGGATAGGTTTCATATGTTTGTAAAATCCCTGCCTGTCAAGCCTTCTGAAAACCCTTCTTTTAGAGCACACACCATTGATCTGACATGAGTGAGTCCATTCTGTGTAGCTTGTAAATTTAAGACCATAAATATTGGACCACCTGGCAGTCCAAAGTTTTCTCGACCGCTTAATATTACCACTCTGTCCCACTACCATGCAGCTCTTCCTGCTTTGGTATTCTTTGCAAATTAGTGTTCATTAATCTTTGTAATGACTCCAGTTGGTGGTTTTAGGTTGTAGATCATGATCTGTGTTCTCAAATGTGGCAGGCAGATCCAGGAGGACCAACACAGAGTAGTATTGGTAATTTTGTGTCATTAAGGTATCCTGACAACTTGGACACAAGCATTTTGTCTACTATGGAGAGTGCAAAACACTGAAGAGAGTCTATGAGCGTATCGATTGTTAAATAGGTTTTGAGTTGCTTGTACACAGCCACCTTCTTAACATTTCCAATAAAAGAAAATTAACAATAGGGTAGCAGTTTTCAAAAATATTAGGATCTTATGAAAGGTTAGTAAGAATAGGGGTAGCATAGACTTCTTAAAGACAGTGATATTCACGGGTTACTAGATTTCTTTTCTTTCAACCTCTGTTTTTTCAACTCTTCACCCAATCAAAGGAAATCAACAAGGATAGATATCTTAAACAAATGTGTTTGCAGGCATTCCTGTCTTGTTTTGCAAAAGATTGGTTCTGCTGTTAGGAACTCTAGGGTGCCTACCTCTGCAAACACACAAAGACTATCCAATAAGTATATGTGTTCTGAGTTATTTAGTTCATTTTGGTTACCAGGTAAGTGGGCTAGTCAACATACCCTTTTAAGCCACAGCCAGGGTCCAAAGCATGAAAGTAGACATACTTAACATTAAGACAAGTTACAGACGGTCACTCCCCATTGTGGATCTCCTCTGTTTGGTCTCACCTCAGCCTTTAGTGGTTTTATCAAATACATACATATATATGTATACACACATATATTGTTGCAATGAATTTGTGCCTGCAAATAGCCAATTTTACTTGGATAACATGCTCCCTGCTGTCCCTTCTGTAACCTGGCTAGTGTTAATGAGAAATAGGGTCCCAGTCCTTCAGGATAACATTGAAGATAACCAAGTCCTTTATACTTCCCTGATGGTGTCTGATGTTTATGGCCTTTACACTCGACACCCAGACACAGAATGATACTCTTCCCTGGACAGAGCTGAAGTGGTTCACTGCAGGGTTTCTATTCTTCTATGAAGGCTGCCTATCATCAATTCAAGGTGCTGGTTCTTATGCAGTGGCTATTCTTATGAGCCGTCATGCAAAATTCCATTTGAGAGTTCTTCACTAAAATCTTATGATCCAGTGATTGCCTTGTATGGATCCTATGGAGAGCAAGATCTGCATGTCTCAGACTTGCAAATGCCTTTTGATATGATGATTGAATACTGACAGTGTCTCTAGGCAGTACCCTTCAAGGCAACAGTCAAAATTGATGATTCAGCACTAAGGCTAAGTTAACATTACAGTGGTAGACAGTTTAGTGTGTGTAGATGTCATCAGGACTTTTCACTACATATCCATGTCCTGGAGATGGCAGAGAGTCAAGGGGAGTACACATCAAGAGAACTGACCATATAGATAGATAACATGATAATCATATGGTACATCAACAATCAGTAAGATTTTGCCATTACCCTCTATGCTTTGTAGCAATGAGTGTGTAAGAATGTGCCATGGTCACCAATCATTTTGTGGTTCAGTTTTATGGTAGACAAACTGAGTAGACATCTGCTCATGCCCACTAAGTGGTCACTAAGCTCCTAGATGGAAAGAAAAATCTGTTAGACATGGTAAAGCTCTATGATGACCTCTTCAAGATTCTGACATATATAAAGTGCAGGAATTTCTTCCTTATCATGGGAAGACCTTAAAAGGGATGCTGTAGCCCCTGATGGCCAGCTGTGTTTCTCTACACTTTCTTTCCTGTGATAATATGTGTTGATAACCCTGTCTTTTTAAAAGCTTCATCTTATCTTTGTAACTCTGTGCTATAGCCCCAGCAGATGTGGTTCCCACCTCTTTCTCAGATACTGGAGAAGTCCCTTTAGTTGAGACCATAACAAAACATATCCTGTCCATCAGGCAGGTGTGATCCAAATGTTTGTTCTTTGTGGCCTGCTGCCTGGCTTCTCCAATTCCAGTCATTGCCAGTAATGTAACCTGTTCAGATTATAAGAATTCTGTCTTTATCCTCCCCTGATATCACCATACTCACTGCAACCTGGCTAAAACCAGATATAAGAAAATAATGAAATCTTCCCTCCATGTTATAACCTTCATAGATGTGACAGAAAAAATAAGCATGGAGGGGGAAATAACCATCATGTATACGCAGAACTTAAAACTACAACATATTGTTCCTGACAGCCCCAAACTGACAATGCTGAAATACTATTTGCCAAGCTAGAAATCAATACAAATAAACATCTAATAATAGCTATTTATATTCCACCCAGCAACAACTCCAACACAACTGAGGAAATACTTTACTGGATTTCTGTTACTTTCTCACAAGAAACTATAATTTTGTGTGACCTCAACACTGATTGGTCCTTGTACAACTCTGAAAATCCCTATAACTTCATCAAACTACATGGCTTCTCCCAGGTTATTCAAACAGCAACTAGAACAGACAAATCCACCAAAAAGCAATCTATATTTGATTGGATACTCACCAACAAACAATCATTACTCTCCCAGTCAGGTTGCCTCCCTGATAGTTTTAGTGATTATCTCCCCACTTATCTGCCCAGACATAATCTTAAACCCCCAGACAAACCGGCTATCATCTAAATCTTAAAAAGCACTTCAATACTCAGGCAATTCTTTTACTCTTAAAACTCTGCAATTGGACACCACTCAACTCTTTCCCTTGACAATGCTATATACTATTTCAACACCACATTCTCGATATACTAAATACACTAGCCCCCTGCAGAACTGTTAGAATAAAATCCCACTATGCACCATGGCTAACAAATAACAGTAAAAACTTATTAAAACAAAGAGACAAAGCTGGACACACTGGCATACCAACAAAATCCAGGCTAACCTATATCAGTACAAACAACTTTGTAACAAAGCCAAGTCCCAACTCAAACTCAACAAAAAAAACTTATTTTTCTGCTGCATACAAACAGCGCTACAACAATCCCAAGAAATTCTGGTCCACCATAAAAAGACAAATCTCCTTCAGCTTGGTAATGCATCCACCTCCACTCCCTCAACCACTTCCAACACTGACAGCATTGCCACACAATTCAACACTTTCTTCACTAATTCCATTCATTCACTCACCAATTCTCACCTTAATACTCATCCAATTATCCCTGCACTATCTTGCGACACCAGTAACACCTTCGTCTTCAAACATGTTCACACACCATAAAAACATACTTCCAAACTCAAACCTGCAACTTTTGCAGCAGATAACCCACCTACAGAATTCCTAAACATAGCAGCAGATGCCATTGCCTGTCCTGTTGCTATTCTGATCAACTCCTCTGTCTCAGAACATTATAGTCCCTCAAACTGGAAAATGTCTTACATTATCCCCTTGCACAAAGAAGGCAACTCTGCTGAGTTCTCTAACTACATATCCATTGCTACCTTACCACCCCTTTCCAAAATACTGGAAAAATGCATCCACCTCCAACTTTGTAACCACCTACTATCTAATAACCTCTTATCTAATGCACAGCGTGGGTTCTCCGTGCACCATAGCACTACAACTGCCCTCCTAAGTTTTACTAACACCATTAACAAACATAGAAATAACAGAGAGTTTGTCTCTTCCATCTTCTTGGATCTTTCCAAAGTCTTCAATACTGTGTCCCATCAGAAATTACTCAACTAACTTTCAACTCTAGCTTAGCCACTCTTCCCTAGCTTGGTTCCATAGATACCTATCTACCAACACCAAGCTGCCAAATGGCAACAGGAACTCTCCTCCATTCTACCTGTCAACTTAGGAGTGCCCCAAGGTTCCATTCTAGGTCCCCTACTTTTTAGTATATTCACCAATCGACTCCACTCATCTGCTGCACTAGCCTCCAGGCATCCAATACACAAATGACTCACTTCTTATCTGTGTAGCACCTTCCCTAAAACAACTTGCAACCACTACACAACAGTCCTTATCAGCTGAATCATGGCTAACTGGGTCACAACTAATTCTGAACCCTTATAAGACTAAGCTCATGCTCTTCCACCCCAGCAAATCATGTGATACCCAACTCCTTTCCAGATACATTCCTCCAACAACATATCAGCTGTTACCCAAACAAAATTATTAGTTGTACTAATTGATAATAATTTCAAGTTCAATTTACACTTACCGCAGTCCAGCAAGAAGACACACATTAAACTAGGCTCACTTTATAGAATAAATCCCTTTCTTACTAACAACACAAGACAGGATATAGTCCAAACTCATCTTTTCTCTACCTTACTGTATGCCTCTCCTATCTTCACAAACCTAAGTAAAACTGATCCATCCAAGCTTGAAACCTGGTACAATAAAATCACAAAATTTGCTACTAACACACCACATAGCTCTCACCACTGCACTGCCTTACATCAACTAAACTGGCTAGAACTACCGCATCACCTAATTTGCACACAACTCATCTTTGCATATAGACTACTACACCAACCTGATAAAACTTCTGCCCTTCAAGCAATGCTCCAAGACTCGCACACTGATCCTCCTACAAATCCTTATTACAGGTTTCCAAATCCAATAATAAAGCTGGCAACTCTCTCTACTCTATCTACATCCCCAAAATATGGAATACTATCCCTCAACCCTTCTTAACCACTGCCAATCCATCTCACTTCAAAACACTCCTAAAAGTCTTTCTTAGTAACAGTTGGCTCTGCTCATGCACCAGCCCTGGATAAAGGCTTTCCACTCTTCAACTATTCACCCTACTCTATGTTCATCTCATTCCCATCTTAGACATTTCTAAAGTAAGTACTTTTTACTTTACTTCCTATCCTCCCCTCATTCTTCCCTACTATTCTCCAATCTTCTCTTCACTTATTACTCTCCTCCTAGTTTATACTAATTACATCTGTCCCCTCATCTAGTTGCATAATGCTCTTCATTTCTCTGTCTCGATATTCTTCCCTTACTCCCCCCTCCCTTCTCTACTCTGCTATTATATCTCCCAGTATTCATAGCTTCTCCACCTACTGTATGTCTCCAACAGTGAAATCATGCATCTCCAACAGCAGTCTATTTAATTCTACTCTGTAGACTGAATGAAGAGTTCTGTTCCTATGCAATGCTTATGTTTAACTGTATAATCTATTCACTGTGACTAAATGATCATTTATTACGAGTGTACCTTGTCTACCTTTTAAAAATGTTTGTAACTTTTGTAATTATTTAATAATTCTTATAATTATTTTCTCCCCGGGTCTCTGCTACAAATGGACTCTCACCCAGTTGAACTATCCTGGTAAAAAAAAAATAAAAATAAAAATAAATCCTTAATGTCTAGTATCAGAAAAATACATAGGAGACATTGTTTGGTTTGAATATCTTTTCTGCTGCTTCTGCTGTACTACTAACCTGTTTGGCTGGTATATTTTTTTCGGTCCCCTTGGACCTCATAGGCCTGTCCCCCAGAGCCCCATGTCATACATTGGGTATACCAACCATCCTCCTACCCTCAGACTATCCTTGTATTTTGCTGGGGTTGGTCATGGATCCTAAGGGCATGCTGGGGTCTTGGCCATCTGTGCTTCCATCCATGTTTTTCTATGCCCTATCCAATTTCCCTTTTCTGGAACTTCATGCTCATCAATTATGTCGAAGGACAAGTCCACTCTATGGATCAGGAATCCCCTTAAGGAGTGGGGGGCTTTCTTACTGTGCCATCCGCTTCATAACACAGGGCCTCCCTGGGGCTTTTGTCACTATTTTCTTCCTAATTTACAGAAATTGGCAAAGTCTGAACCAGGTGCTGTGGCAAACTTGAAATTTCTATCTTGGAAAATACTCCTGTTAGCTATCATTTCAGCCAGGATTTGAGCTCCATACACATGCTGAATATTCCGTATTCATGTTTTAGTTTTAGTTTAGCTAGAGTTGTATTCGAGATAATTTTGTTTAATTTCTTTAACTGAATAAACTAACTGGTTGTAAATAGTGGAGACTCTTCAGTCATCACCCGGGCCAACTGTCAAAGACAAACATAGAGCAGTATAAACATAAGCAGGATAAATGATTTAAATACACAGTAGTGACGTTGATAGCTATTCTGTCAGCATTTCATTTACACTAAAGAAGTAAGCATTGTATAAGTTTGAAGAATAAGAAAAATCTGCACAGAGAAATAGAGCAGTTATGATTACAATTAACATGTAGTATGTGCTTTGTAGAATGAGTCCATGAGTTGCAAACAAATAGAAAGCCACTACTAATCCTGTAAAGGTACGTATATGTTTAAAGAAGTATTTACAGATGTGGCTTATCTGGGATCCTTAGAACATATGCACTTGTAACTATTTGCAGTGTGAGAGTTTAGCAGTTTGTGAAATACTGCTAAGACTGTGTCCTTATTTTGAATATTTTGTGGTAAAGCATTCCTAACATACCTCTGAAGTGTTCATATTTATAGGTTCATAGGTGTGTCTAGGCTAATGGCCCTGAGGCTTTTACAAGCCTAGCCAATAGAAGTGCCCTGGCATTGTGCCACCTGACATTAGTCCCCAGTGCCTCAATCAAGTAGAGCCACTGGAGTGATCCCCGGAGTGAACTTTCTATTACCCATCCACTCATCAAGATTTCTCTTGAAGAGGGACAGCGAGGTACTC
The DNA here is from genome assembly GCF_019279795.1 of Protopterus annectens. Classification (NCBI taxonomy): domain Eukaryota; kingdom Metazoa; phylum Chordata; order Ceratodontiformes; family Protopteridae; genus Protopterus; species Protopterus annectens. The sequence goes on from NC_056739.1 coordinate 1,331,046,564, forward strand.
TGCTTGATATGTATGGGAAGTCTATTCCAGAGCATGGGCAGTCTTTGGGTGAGGAATCTGTCCCTCCAGCATGTTCTGTTGATTGTGGTAATGAGGTTGAGGTCTCTGGAGTGTGTGGTGTGGAGGGAATGGGATTTCTTTAGATGTAGCATTTCTAACAGAGCTGGGCCAGACATGGCTTTGTAAGTCAAGCAGAGATCGCCTCTTAGTAGGCAATATGAAACAGAGAATAGCTGGAGTCTTTTGAGTCTGTCCGTGTAGGACATGTGTTAAATGCCTAGGATCCTCTTCGTGAGGTACTTCTATGGCCTCTCCAGCTGTTGCAGGCATCTAGTGAGGTACATGTCAAATGGGGCATTATACTCAATGATTGGTCTAATGAGGGATGAGTAGAGAGAGAGAGAGAGAGAGAGAGATGATGACCTCTTTCTTCCTGGATCCAAAACCCTTAGTAATGAGATGTGCCATATAGAAGGACTTTCTGACCACAGTGGCAATGTGATGGTCGAAGAGAGGTTGCTGTCAACCTGCATCCCCAGATCTCTTATAATACCTTCAGTGTTCAGTGGGCTCTCATTGATGTGATAATTAATGGGAACTGAAAGGGGATGATGACACATTTTGTTTGGCATTAAGTTTAAGGCCATGATTTTAACACCAGTCATTGGTCTCAGTGAGGCCTTTCTGTAGCATGTCTGCATCACTTGGGGAGTTAATAATGGCTCCCAGCTTGCAGTCATTTGCAAATTTGGTCATCCAGAGTCCCTTTGTCTTGGCCTGGACCTCTGAGAAGTAGATGCTGAACAGGAGATGACCCAGGACTGATCCCTGTGGGACTCCACTCGTGACTGGTCGGCAGTCTGACTTGAGTCTGCTGATTTCACATTGTGTGTTCTGTCAGCCAATTTGCAACCCACCTAGTGATATAGGGGTTGATGCCTAGTTTGGTGAGTTTTTCAATAGTTCCCGAGTGAGGAATGGTATCAAAGGCCTTGGCCAGAGTAAGGTGGCTGTATGCACTGCCTTACCTTCATCCACACCCCTGGTGACTGACTCAAAGAAGTCAACTAGGTTGAGCAGGCATGATCTCCCGTTCACAAAGCCAAATTGTGTGGGGTCTAGAGTTTGGAGATTTCCTATATCTTTGTTAATCAGGTCCATGATGATGCGCTCCATAGCTTTATATATCAGACTCATCAGGCTAATGGGGCTATAATTCCCAGGGTCTGTAGTTGCTCCCCCTTTATGGAGAGGGATGACTGTAACAGTGCACCATTTGGTAGGGACAAAGCCTGAGGTGAGACTGTAACTGAACATGGCACACAGATGTGGTGCCAGTTTGGTTTGTAGTTCATGTAGAACACAGTCAGGGATATTATCAGGTCCCATGGAAGCTGTATTATTTCCTTGGACAATGCAGCTTTAACCTGTGCTGCAGTAATGCTGGGTGCCTGGCATTCTTCTGGTATTGTGATTGGTCCTTTGGGGGGGGGGAGGGGTAAAGCTGGCACTGAATCTGTCAGCCAGTATGTTGGCAATATCTGTTGGCTCAGTATAGGAGGTACCATTGTGCATTAACTCAGAACAAATCTGGGTATTGCCGTGGAGGTTTTTGATATAACTGTAGAAGGCTTTGTGATTGTTTTTAGTGTCTGCCCAATTCTGCCTTCATAGCTAGCTTTGGAGGATTTGATGAGGGATCTCAACTTTTTGTTGAGGCTAATAAGAGAGTTTTTCCAGATTGGGACTTCACCTTTTTCTGCAGCAGTTTCTTCCTTCTGTTGTAGAGTTTATTAATGGCAGGGGACTGCCAGATTGGCTTCTTTTTTTTTTTGGAGGAGAGTGTCTTGGTTCTGTTGGGTATGGCTAGTTCCATGCATTTATGTACATGTTCGTACACTGCATTGGTGTATGATTCAGCAGTTATGCAACTATTTTCCATTGGTATGGGTGCTGTGAAGTTAGCCACCTCTGTTTTTCAGAGTCTAAAGTCAGCTTTGGAGAAGTTTTTCAAGGTGGTTACCTTTGCGTGTGGGGGGGGGGGGGGTGTAGGTGAGATGTGGATTTCCATGGTGATTAGTTTATGGTCGGATCTAACCAGGAAGGGATTGACTACTGGTGTAGAGCAATGGTCGCCCATGTTAATAATAACCAGGTCAAGGATGTTGCTTCCTCTAGTGGGGGTCAGAATGAGCTGGTCCAGGGCAGAGAACATTCCTTATTTTGACTCTTAAAAAGTCTATGTTCATCATTGTTCCACACTGAAAGGGACTGCCACACATTCAGTGTTAAGATTTTTTTAACCAATATCTATGGTAAATTAAATACTGAATCATAAATCATCAAAACAAAACTTTATATAAGTAAAATATAGCACATTTTATTAGTGAGTACTCTAAATGTTGCCCATTTGTTCCACGTTAGGAGAGGTAGTGTTCCTAATTTCAGAGATGGATGGTTGAAAACTATGATTCCTGATGTTCAGAAGAACTTTAATAAAATACTTTCTCTGTGGCAGCTAAGGTAAATGGAGGCTTTTGCAACTGAAAGCTGTTACAGCTTTTCAGATTGTAACTGGAATTTCTAATGCTTTACTTCTGAGCTTATTTCTGGTTGGAGGACAATAGCTGCCATTCATAAGTTTGAAGATGAGGTTATTAAATAGGAAATTAGGCCTAGAGTCTATTTGCATCAATTAAGTCTTCTGCACGGTACGACAGTACCAAGGTAAGACAATTCTCTAATCCTGTCTCCTTACCAAACTTGAACAGACTTACAACAAAGTAGCTAAATTTGCAGCTAACTTACCTAATACCTCACACCACTGTATTGCTCTAAAAAAGCTTCACTGGATGGAACTTCCCCACCAGCTTAAATTCTCACAACTCAAACTATCACACTGTCTAGTCAACAAACCCATTGCATGTCCCTCCCTCTCCAGTATTGTAACCTACTATACCCACTCATGCCCACTACGAAGTACTGCTAAATTCCTTCTACAGATATACAAGTCCAACAGAACAATCGGTAAAAATTTATATAAATCCTCTGTGTCTCATTTCTGGAACAATCTCTCTTTTATCTTAGTATCCCAAACACTAACAGCTTCAAAAAAGAATTAAATATTTCCTTAAGTCATGGAATGTCCCTGTTAGGACCCTACTTAATGGGATATACCTTTCTGTTCACTCCTCCTCTTGCAGTTTATGCTTTAAGCATATAACACTTCTTAACAAAAATAAAAACATATGATGGTATACTCTCACTAATTTTTAACTAACATACAAGAATCTTTCTCCTGTATTTCTTGCTACAAGTCCTCTATGTATATACTGTAAATAGAGTGCTAACTTTACTACACATCTTAATATACTTGTTATGTTTGCTTACTCAACTTTGTGTTTCTGCTACTGTTATTATTACTCAGTTTTGTGAAAATTGTATAATTTTGATTAAATTGTATATTTTGCTGGAGCTTTTCTTCTTGGGTCTCCACTGAAAATGAGCCTGTGCTCAGCTGGACCAACCCGGTTAACAAATTTGAAATAAATAAATAGTAGTCCTGATGTGCACATTTGTAATTTGTAGCATATCTTTACTGTGTGATGAATGGAGTGCCATAATAGTTAAAGCATATTCATGTCTTGGTAACAATATTTTTCAATTGTCCTGGCATTTGAGGGTAGATATGAGATATTCTGTAAGAAACTTTCAGTTGGGTAAGAGCTTTAGAAATTTGCTGCTCTTGTGTGCTTTGTGAAGTTCAGGGTTTTGTCTTCAGTAATGTCCAGATACTTTCTGAATTATGGCATAGGGTATTGGAGTATGATCTGAATCCATAGTTAACAATGATGTATTATTTTGTGTGTCCCAGACACACTATGTTTACTCTGTTTCTACATCCCCAGTTCTGAATAGGGAAAAAGAAAACAGATTATTAAAAACGTTTAGAGGCCTTAAACATAGAAGGACTTATCATACACTATTTCCAAAAATGAATTGAAAATAACAGCACAAGTGGAAAAACTTCAAAGGTATTCAAATAAATTTAAAGGAAAATAATAAAACAAATAGTTCATTGATGACCCAAAAAGGTTTTATAGAGAAATGGGAAGCAAGGCAAAAGCAATATACTTGATCAGTGCAGGAGGTATCTTATACCTCCACAGTTCCAATAGTAGTCGTAGTAGGAGGAGCAGCAACAGGACTAACAAAAAATAATTTACAATCGCACTTAAGTAAGCTAACAACACATGCAACCCTGAATGAACTGTAGGAGGAGGCAACTATAGATAAAGTATGGCAGGCCACCCAACCATCCCAAATTACTCGTTTTTTACTGAGTTTTGGGGTCTCAATAATGGAGTGCCATGATTTCTGAGTGGCACCCCTTCATTTCTGATTTTTTTCATCTATTTTTTTACACTTTTTAATTTCCGCACTTTTAGAGCTGACATCATCACATGCGGGATGACGTCGGCCTGTAGGAATTAAGCTCAAGGGACGTGTGTGGGAGCAGAGTCCCCAGCTACCTCTATTTCTGGGAGGCTCTCATGGACGGACATTCCTGAGCACCATAGAACCAAAAGATGCTCTTCCCCTGGAGGCCAAATCCAATTTGTAATGATTGAAGGTATGAGGCTTAGCCCAAGTTGCAGCTGCACAGATGTCATGTAAAGAAGCTCTGGCCTGGAAGGCAGCAGAAGTTGCCATAGACCTTGTCGAATGAGCCTTCATGGTAGTAGGCAATGGGATATTACGTTGTGTATAAATGAAGGTCACACAGTCTTTCAACCATCTAGCTAATGTGACCTTAGCAACAGCAGATCCTAATCTAGGTCCAGAATAGGCCAAAAATAACTGCTCAGATTTACGAAAGGACCTAGTCCTGTTCAAGTAGTAGCAGATTTGCCTGTGAATATCTAGGGTATGTAGGCAATACTCTCCTCTATTTGAATGATTGGGAAAGAAAACTGGCAATTCAGTGGTTTGATTAATGGACATTTCAGAGATCACTTTTGGCAGAAATGAAGGATTAGTTCTCAAAGACACTCTATCTCTATGAAAAATCAAGTATGGACTCTTGATGCATAAAGCTTGAAGCTCAGAGATACGTCTGGCAGAAGTAATGGTGACCAAAAACAAGGTTTTTCATGAGAAATATTTGAGGTCACAAGAAGAAGCTGGTTCAAAGGGCGGCATTGTCAGGGCTTGTAGAACTAATGACAGGTGCCATGGTTGAATAGATTCTCTAAAAGGGGGCTTCAAATGATTCACACATTTTATGAAGGTCTTGCATAATTTGTGTGGCATAAGAGAGTAGTCTGGGACACCCTCATGGAAATTAGATATTGCAGCCAAATGAACTCTAATGGTAGAGGCCGATAGACCCGATTGAAATAGGTCAGACAGATACTCTAGTATTATCGACACCGGTGCTCAGAAGTGATCTACTTGTTTTTCTTTCAGCCAACAGGTAAATCTTTTCCACTTGCTTAGATAAGTAATTCTAGTGGAAGACTTATGAGATACAATAAGAATGTCCTGTACTGGTAAAGAAAAATTGTTCTGCCTGGCAATCAAGGGAATTGGAGGAGCCAAGCTGTGAGCTTCAGGCTGTCCAAGTTGGGATGAATCAGGTTCTGCAGATGTGAGATCAACTCAGGGGTTGGATGGAGAATCCATGGTTGATCTAGCAGGTGAGGCCAAAGGAAGGGGAACCAAATCTGATGAGGCCAATATGGTGTTATGAGGATCACCTTGCTCCTCAACTGATGGGTTTCTTCAGAAACTGGGGAATAAGGGGAAAGGGTGGGAATGCATAAAGAAGACCCAAGGGCCAATCGTGGACTAGAGCATCCCTGGGTGACTGTCCTGGAGGAGGAATCAGGGCGAAGTAGTTGCTGCATTTGAAGTTGGTCAGGGATGCAAAGACACCGGACAAACCTAAAAAAACTAGAAAACGCTGTGTAGACTCACCGAACACTCCAAAGCCCAAGTCTCAATTCCACTGAGAATACAAAGTCCAACTTGATATGAATGAAAAAATACAAATTTATTTTAAGCCGTTAAAACCATACGCTTTTCGTCAGCTAACAGTCCGACTTCTTCAGAAAGAACAAACAAGCAAATGAGTCCACAAAGGGATGCAAAGAGGTCACAGCAAGGACGGCCCCAGCAGTGGAAGATCTCCGCTGCTATCAAGGGATTCAGGGACCACTCATGAGGTTCTAGGATGCACCTGCTGAGTCTGTCTGCTATCATGTTGGTACTCCTGGGAATGTGCGTTGCTGGAAGAAAATTGTTGATAGCCATCTCCCATTGCCATATCCTCATGGGCTCTCGACAAAGGGGATAAGATTTGGTTCCACCTTGTTTGTTGATGTACCAGACTACCGCCATGTTGTCTGATTGAATCGCAGTCGTCCCAGACGGCAGCAGGGGATGGAATGCTTGCAAAGCCAGAAGCACCGCCCTCAGCTCTAGAGCATTTATTTGCAGTTGGACCTCCAATTTGGACCAAGTGCCTTGGACTGTCTATCCCTGACATAGCCCCCACCCCCACCCCATCAGGGAGGCATCCTTGGTCACTGTAGCCTTGGGTTGCTGGGGGGACAAGGGGCGAGACCATTGTGATGGGTTGTGGGTCATCCACCAATTTAAATCCTGTTTGCATCCGTGGGTTACTCAAAAAAGAAAGAGGATGCTGAAAAGAATACCATTGGGTGAGCAGTAGCCATTGTAGAAACTTTATATGAAACCTGGCCAGGGGGACAATGGTGATGAAGGCTGCCATGGACCCCAAAAGCTGTAGGATAGAGTGAGCTGTGGATTTCTCCTTTGAAAGGATTGGGATCAGTTGTTGCTTTATCCTTAGAATTCTGTGCTCTGGAATGGATGCTCTGCAATTCTTTGTATCTAAGATAACCCCTATGAATTCTGTGGACTGAGATGGGGTGAGATTGGATTTTTGCCAGTTTATGGTTATGCCTAGCCTTTGTGCAGGAGAGAGTATGCCAGGGCTTCTTCCAATAGATGTCTGGTGGGGGCGGAAATGAGCCAGTCGTCTAGGTATGGAAACACCTGGAATCCTTGTAGTCACAAGTAAGCTGTGACAACTGCCATGCACTTTGTGACAACTGCCATGCACTTTGTGAACACTCTGGGGGATGGGATGTAGAGAGTCCAAAGGGCAGTACTCTGAACTGGTAGTGACTGGCTCCCGCATGGAAGCACAGAAATCTTCTTGATGGCCTGTCCACTTTTATGTTTTAGTACGCATCTTGAAGATCTATTGAGCACATCCAATTGTCTTTTTGCAAAAGCGGGAGAATAGACTGTATTGTGACCATCCAGAATTTTTGTACTCTCACAAACTTGTTCAATACACTGAGATCCAAAATTGGTCTCCAATCCCCGGTTTTCTTTGGCACCAAAAATAGTCTCGAGTAGAATCCGGATCCCATCTGATCTGGAGGAACTCTTTGGATGACTCTTTTTCTTAGCAGCTTTTCTATCTCTAGTGCTGCTTCTTCCCTTTGACTGGTTGGAATGTCGGGAAGGTTTTTTGAAGGGAAATGACAAAGATCGAAGGGGATATGAAAACCTCTGGTTATAATCCTTTGTACCCAAGAATCGGTGGAGATGGTTAGCCAGGCAGAAGGGTACAAGGAGAAACAACCCCCAACCACCTCCAGAAGAAAGGAGTTGGGCCGCTCTTCAGGAGCGCTGGTAGGATTGGCCAGGGAAAGAGTCCCTGGAACCCTGGTTATGTGGACACCCTCTGCCCCCAAAGGGGTGTCTTTCCTGTGAGTTTCCCCCTCTGCCTCTAGGGGAGAACTTGGCCTGTGTGTCACGGAAAGGACCCTGAAACTTCTTGAACCATATCTTCCCACTCTTTTGGTTTCAGGAGAAAGCATGTTGAGGAGAAGAATAATGGATACCCACGGCAGAAAGGGTCTTACCGTCCTCTTCACATCTGGCCAGTGTGCTTTTAACTTTGGGTCCAAACAACGAAGAGGCCTCAATGGGAGCATTAAGAAAGGAAGCCTTGAAGGATTCTGCAAAATTGCACAAGCGCATCCAGGCTTATCATCTCAAGACTACTGCTGAACCCACCACTCTAGCTGCTCCTTCTGATGCGTGAGATATCAGTCGCATGAAGGAGTTAGATATTGACTCAATGGTGGCCAGCTGAGAGGCCACATTGTCACAGACATCATCAGACATGGCACCAGCCAAGGTTTCAGAGAGCTCGGAAATTAAATCCCTTTAAAGCCTGGTAAAGTGTGCCATATAATTCAGGGACCTGATGGCAAAGGTCACTGATGCAAAGGTGCACTGCCCTATCCTGTTCAGGGCCCAGGACTCTTTGTTGGGTGGGTGGACAGTCTGGCTTTCTTCCTCCACCAGATCCTTTTTGGTTGTGGCCACCGCCACCAGAGCATCCACAGGGAGGCCTTTAGACCAATGAGGATCCATAGCAGGAGGGGACAAAATCTTGTCTGGTCTCCGGGGAATAGCCTTGATGGTGTCAGGAGCCTTCCACTCACGCTGCACGATGAGCCGGACAAGTTCATCGACAGGTGTAGTAACCCGGGAGGTAGGATGCCGGGCGTGAAAAGCCTGCAGGAACACAGACTCCTCAGAAGTCAGATTAGAGAGCTGCCAGTCACCTCTCTGTTTAAGGATTTTGAGGATATCACCAAAGGATACCTCAGAGGGTGACCAAGGGGTTCCTTCCCCCTCATCAAAGTCTGTGTCTTCAGTGTGGGGACTCCTCTGTGGAGACAATGTGCTTCCTCTTGCATGAACTTTTCCGATGAACTTCCTCAGAGGGGGAAGCTGGGGAAACAACAGAAAGGGGGTTTCCTGTGGGAACATATCCTGAGGCCCTTGTGCCCAGTGTCCGCTAGGTGTGACTTGTGAACACAGTGGTCCAGAGGAGGGCAGGGAGATAGACAGCACAGTATCACCAGCAGAAGCCAGAGCCTTCTCCATCAGTTGAAAGGCTGGTCCACCTGAAGAGGGTGAGTGTCCAGGACAGGGGTCACCCCTCCCCTAAGTGACTCAGCCTGCTGACCCAGAGTCCCCAGATGGCTGTGAAACAACAAATTACGCGTGTCACAACTGACATCCTGGGTTGTAGCAAAACTCTCCTGCCAGGAAGGCAACTGCGGTTCCTTAGTGAGATCCATAAAGGGAACCGTAGAGGGGGAAGACTGTGCTATATCAAAGGACTTCAAAGGTATTGAAGGAGGAGAATAAGAAGGGGTCTTTGGCAATGGCTGATCACCTCCCAAGGAAGGATAGGTCCTGGGAGGTGGGATACCTTTGGCCAGAAGCACTTGATCCATAAGAAGCAACATGTTCGGAAAAGCTTCTAGTGGACCTCACGGAGAATGTAGGGGAAACAGGTCTGTCCACAGAAGAGACAAGCTCAGTGCCCACCTCACCAGTCTGCACTGAGAACAACGGTGCTGAGAGACTGGACTACAGGTGTCTGTACCGAGGAAATCATTGGTGCCGAGGTCACAATCTGCACTGACCAAAAGATCGGTGCCAAAGTGGTTGCCGGTACCGAAGCTGGAACCAACAAAATTGGTGCCAATAACTGAGGCGTCGGTTCCGAGCAAGATGTCAGAACTGACGTGGTCAAGGTCTGTGCCTTCTGAACAGTCGGTGTTGATGTGACAGTCTCAGTAGTCTGAACCGAGGATCCCCTCGGTACCGATATAGTAAAGGCTACAGTAGACGGAGCTGAGATCACTGATGGCGCCGAAGGCCTTGGTGCCAAAGGTCTAGGCACCGAAAGCACTGGGGCTGAGTGAGTGAGCTCCAAAGCAGAAACTTTAGCCTTCTTAGGTCTTGGTTGGCAGGAGTCCCCAGCCGGGGATGAAGGCAAAGACTTGGCCTTAGTAGGATCATCCAAAAATTTCTTATGGGCTCTAAGAGGGGTTGAAGCTTCCGTCCCAGAAATAGCCTCTGAAAAGGGAGATTTGAGAAGTCCCTTCAGCAACAACTTATTTTTCCTTTCAATTAAAGTTCTATTGGAAACATTTTTACAAATACCACAGGGCGGGTCAACAGATAAGTGAGACACACCCAAGCAATAAACACACACAGAGTGTGCATCTGATGTAGGTAATTTGTGTCCACAATCAGAACACCTTTTAAATCCTGGACTACCTTTTTTATCTGCCATGATAGAAAAGGTACCAGCAATGGTACGAAAGAATACCCAAAGGTAATGAAGAAAAGGAAGGGTTTACTAACAATGGTAAAGGAGAAATACCTCGTGGTAAAAAGTGCAGAGTAAAGAGAAGGAAACTCAAGAAAATATAGTCGCTAAATGCGATAGGGTAAGAGACAACAAATTAGAAACTTTTCTGACAGAAAAGGTTATATTAGACTAGTCTGACAACAAATATCTATACTTAGCTCAAGAGAAGCAGCTTGACAAGACCGAATGGCGACACGGCAAACAAAATCTGAGGTAACAGGGAGAGGGGAATCCTAGGTAAAAGTTTAGCTTGAGAGTTTGTAGCTGATGTGAGCTTGGAAGATGGCCAGCTCAGTTCCAAGTTCGGAACTGATACCCATACATAAGGAATTTACGAGGATTAACAATATCAGGTCATATTTTACTGCACTACCTTCTTAAGATTGTAGATGTGTATGCTTGAATTGTTGTCGAATCCTGCATTGTAAATATATTTTGTGTGTGTAGACACATAGATTGTTATATTACTCTACTGTTTATCTTACAGAGCAGGTTACTGCAGTGTTATTTTAAGTGAAAGTATAAAACATAGTGATTTATGTGTATTTGGAACTGCATGCCTAACACTGTGCAGATTTTTTTCTAAATTTAACGGAGTTAAGATTGTAGATGTGTATGCTTGAATTGTTGTCGAATCCTGCATTGTAAATATATTTTGTGTGTGTAGACACATAGATTGTTATATTACTCTACTGTTTATCTTACAGAGCAGATTACTGCCGTGTTATTTTAAGTGAAAGTATAAAACATAGTGATTTATGTGTATTTGGAACTGCATGCCTAACACTGTGCAGATTTTTTTCTAAATTTAACGGAGTCATATGTCTGTAACTAGGTTTCCCAAAAAGCAGTTTGTTTCTTTAGAGACAGAGTTTAAGTCCATTATCGTAATTTCTAAGTGCTTTTCTATTACTTGGATGCACGACTATAGTCACCATGGATAGTTTGTTTACCCATTTAGGATATTTCTAGGTTTCATGTACTTTTGTGACCATGGGATTAGTATATTTAATGGAGTGCATTGGAGATGATGCCTTCCATATAGGGGTTGCAGGGAGATTGCCCTTTGTAAAAGCAATATTTCAGTATTGTATTATGTTTTTGGGAGCCATTGCGGACTGTGACAAGTAAATTGCTATTTGGGTGTTGGCAAGAAAGTCATTAATTGTGGATACTTAACTGTAATTCATATTTTCTCTTCCTAGGCCTCTTCAGAATATGTGACTTTTCCAGAAAGATGTTTTGGTATTCAAGGCAAGAATGAATAAAATAAATAAGCAAGCAAGCATCCTTCCAAAGAGCACATTATTGAATATCATTGCTATGTTCTAATAAATATACACTTATACAAATAAATATATACTCATTCTCTGCATCCAGTTTATTGATTTTAAACTAACTGATGCAGTGACAACATATTCTTTTCTAATAGACAAATTTAGTCAATAATGAAAAAGGTTCTTCAGAAACTATAACTTTTAAAACTTTACTATGGCTTTCTTTGAAGAATGCTAAGATTCCACATCAAGACTTAAAAGTTTTCTATCAGAAAACCAATCTAAACTTTTATTTGATTTCAGGATGGTTGAGCATCTTGTTTTTGAATGAGTATTATGCTGTCATTAATGACCACCTCCCAGAAGTAATTAAGATTAATACATTTGACAAATTGGTGTATTCAGAGCTAAATAGCACTTTGCAAAGAGCTAGTTAACATGAGTGAGTGGTTTTTTTTAATTTTTTTTTATTTAAATTATAGATAGATGTGATTCTAAAAGTACAGTTGTCCAAGTCACAATTAGCCATAACAGTATATGTTCATATTCCTCAGTGCTGCAGTTGCCTTTAGGCAGGAAATAACCAGTATAGCCTAAAGGCTATTGCAGAAGTAGGAATGATAATTGTTCTTACCCTTATACTTAGAAGCATGCTTAGCCACATTCTGTAGAAGTAGAAAAAGAGAGTACTTGAATAACCGACTACATCAACATTTGAGTACAGTTTTCTTATAAAAGCAGTATCAAATTCTCCAAGAGAAGATGATATTGAGACTAGGTCTAGATATAGTACTATCCAACGTGTGGTATAATTATAGGCAAAGAAGGACAGCTGGTATAACACACTGTTTGAATAAATGTTTCTCATTGTTTGTTTTATGAAAAAGAAAGGTCACACATTCTCTACATCCTTTACCTAGCTGTCAGCGTGCATCATGGTCCTTTATTTTAAATTCCCTTTCCTTTTTAGAAAACAATCAATGCTAAAAACAGTTTGATCACAATCTATACTAAAATTGGAAGGCAAAATGGTGTACTGGAGAAGTGACTTTTTCTCTCACTACTTCAGGAGTAAAGGCAATTAATCTTCTCAGTACTAAAAATGTAAAAAATTTGGCTTATTTTTTCCAGACTAGGATAGAGTTCCCACCAAAAATGCACGCTGTGGTTTTCAACACTGTGGAAAAGTGCATTGAGTATAAAAAGCAAACATAATTCCAGCAGGGGATCCTGTAGGCTGGCAAACAGCAAAAGAACTTATTTTCCTGAAATGTAGTGGTGCAGTTTGCTGACTCAAGAAGGAAGGAAACCAGTTGAAAACATATATTTGGTACCTTCCTTAAAGAAAGCCTGAACCTTTAACCATTCTTAACCATATACACAGGGACTTGTAATGAATATTATTACATTTAAAATGCCCTATATACATCAGGATATTTTGGGTAGCTATATAAAAGTTGGACACAGATATATTATTTGTTGCATCTGTCCACCTCCCCCAATAATATATGCATATTCTTGAATGCATTCATTATGCATTGATTTTTCATGCTCACAATATTAATATTATCTTACAATGTATTAGTTGCACATTCTGAGTAGGTCAGGCAAAATATTAGACATGATGAGGATATCAGGCTTTGGATTTGTGCATTTGTTGAGTAATATAAATGTAGTCATTTTATGAGGTAAATTAACCTCAAATGGTACTGATTTCTAGTATGTAGTGTGTTGGGTTCAAATCTTGTATAAGGCATCCCTATTTATTTAGTGAGTTTACGTATTTGTTTAACTTATTAGCAGTGATGGAACGTGTACTTTCAGAGGTGGGAAACTGAAAAAAACATAGACATCGCTGGCTAAAATAAGTCATCATTTAAATGCTTTCAAAGAGTGTCCTTGGTGGAATCTGTTACTGTATTGGAGTGGTTAGAGTATACAGGATATGCAAGCTTCCTTTTCCCAGTAATACTTTTGACCTTATCAAGCATATTTCTCAACTATCCATATTTTTACCTCATGTTTTTGTTCTGTTCCTCATAAAAATTGTGTTTTTCTGTGAAAACACTTCAGATAGAAACCATTACATTAAGTAATGGCATACATCTTGAGTTTCAGATTTCATATCCTTCAGAAAATGCATGCTAACACAATTCCTGTCACTCTAGCAACTTTCTAAGTTTATATGAGTAATAGTTAAAATCTGTCCCTATTTTTGGACCTTTGGCGCCCCATTATTTAAGGCTTTGTCCAGATTTCTTGTTACTGAGAGTTTGAGAAGTATGTATATCAAGTAAAATATTCATGAAGTAAAATCTTTGTTGCTTTTTGCCTTTCTCACATTGTGCAACAGTGCGAATACTTGAAAGGGTAAATAGCAAGTTATATATGAGTTCTATGCCTTGTCAGAGCATGTCAGGTACTAGGCTTAACCACTTTTCTTATTTTATGATATGAAGATTTGTTATGTAATAGATCAATGTTAAATGCAAAATTGTTTTGGATTCATTGGTGAGTTGGGTAGAAAGGTATGAAGGTCAGCGTTAGTAAATGTATGGTTATTCATTATGGAACAAGGAATTTGACTTACCTGTATACACTGGACAATTAAAAATGTAAATCAACAGGATTGGTTAGGGATTTGGGAATTTTGGTTGATTCTCAGTTAAACTACGAGGCCAGTACTTATCAAATAATAAGAAACTGTTATGGTTCAATTAAAAACTTATTGTACTGTTTTTCCAGTAGGGACAAAAGTGCTTTATTACAAATATATACCATTAATGTTCACTCAGTAATTGAATATGTTGGATCATTTTGCTCATATGGTATCAAACAATTGAAGTCCCTGGACCGTATACAGAAAATGCTGTCCATACAAATAAAATGTTATGACTCTGCACCTTATGTAAATAGGCTTATGAATTTAGCCCTGTATTCTAAAATATATAGGCTATTGTTGAGAGACTTAATTCTGATCTCTCTCTCTCTCTCTCTCTATATATATATATATATATATATATATATATATATATATATATATATACACATTTTACATGATGATTACCTGACAGCAATGATTGGAATGGAACTTATTAGTCATGGATTTCAGACAAGAAATAACAATCATCTGGTAAAGTAAATATATCAGGAGCATTCACAAACAACAACCATGAAGTACACCACTGTAAACACTCCAAAAACAGTATACATACCCACAAACTGCAATGCTGCTGAGGTTCCAATACAAAGTTTAATAAATTAAGTGCTTTCACCCTCTACCCATGGGTTTCATCAGAATCTAATTATACCATAATTAACTGACATTTCTACTTAAAATTAACCAATAAAATTGTCTCTAAAATCACATGTACAAAAGACTTTAAACAAAAGATTTTTCGTTAAAAATACAATAATAAAATAAAAAGAATTTTAAACTCAACACAGCATTTTATATATAATTAATACTTAAAATCATATGTATAACACTAACTAATCACATTTTAATGCTCTAACTTGTAATATGAGTTTGATGTAAATAGTGTCATTTATGCCTGGAAAGTTAGTGCCATTCAACAGCAGCTGCCACCTGACTTCTTTTTCTTCTAATAGTATTTTATAATTGCGACCCCTAGGATTCAGCTTTAATACTTCTAAAATAGCAAACTTAAATGTCTTACATCCTGAATTACTTGACAAATGTCTGTATAAGGCATTATTCACATTACATTTCTTTATTTGATATACGTGCTCGTATATTCTGTTTTTTAACAATCTATTAATTTAGCTCACATAGAATGCAGGACATAATGTACATTTAGCTAAGTACACACTTTTTTTGTATTACAGTTGACATTCTTCAAATGAATAGTAGTTTTACTAATGTTTACCAGTGTTATAGTCTCTTGTTTATATATAACAGAACATTTCAGCTACCATATATCCTAGTGCCCTTATAAGCACCATTAGGATGTGGGAACTTATTCACTATATTTGCTTTGAATCTATTTTTCAAGTTCTTTCTTGTTTTATATGCAAACGTTAGTGCAGTACCCACCATATCATACATTTCCCTATCACATTTCAAAATATTCCAATTTTTAATAATATTTTTAATATTTTTCACTTCTGAATTATATTCCAATATACATGCTCTCTTATAAGAATCATTAGTTGGAGCTTGTACTACTGTTTGACCAGTTCCCAGGATAGTTGGAT
The DNA here is from genome assembly GCF_019279795.1 of Protopterus annectens. NCBI lineage: Eukaryota > Metazoa > Chordata > Ceratodontiformes > Protopteridae > Protopterus > Protopterus annectens. The sequence continues at coordinate 1,331,062,341 of NC_056739.1, forward strand.
ATTTAATCCCCCATTGTGTTTTCACATAATTCACCATGTCAGTCACTAAATCCCTAGGATATCCTCTGTCCAAAAATATTTTATCTATAAAGTCTTGTTCTTTAACCATGTCATCATATTTAGATGTTGCGCATGTGGCTCGAATGCACTGACCTTTTATAAGGCTCTTTTGAGTGGCTGGATGACAGCTTTTATACTCTTAAGTAGTTTGAAAATGTGGGTTTTCAATAAAGTGTAGACTTAAAACCTTCAACTTTATGGAATATAAATGTGTCTAAGAAAGGAAGACTATGAGAATTATAGGTGTGTGTAAATTTCAAGTAATCACTGGTGGCATTTAAATATTTTATAAATTCACATATAGAGTTGCTGTCTCCTTTCCAAAGAACAAAAATTTTGTCCATAAATTGGACATAACATTTAATGTTCTCTACATATCTACTGTGTAGGACATATTTAGTTTCCCAATCCAATATTACTAAATTGTCAAAATTGGGAGCACATAATGCTCCCATTGCAACACCTCTTATTTGTCTATAGTATTCACTGTCAAAGTATATGTAATTGTGATCTAATAATAGAGACATGACTTCAGTTATTAAATAATTGTTTCTCAGTGTAAACCAGAATATTTTCTAAGACTGTTGGTAAAACTGTCAAGCCCTTCATCATGGGGTATACATGAGAATAAATCAACAACATCAATTGTTAAACAAAATTAAGTCATTGTCCCATAATTGTCTGGTGAGTCTACTTAGGAAATCCCAAGAATCTTTGATAATATGATCTACTTTACTATATATATCCTTAAGCCACCTATCGGTTAAGATACCATAAGGGAAGGTTTTGGATTTACTTCCAGAGACGATTGTTCGAAGGGGTGGCTCTTGTACATTTTAATGTATCTGGGGGGATACTTACTATTGATGCAATAACTGGTTAGTCTAGTTTAAAGAAATTATAAGTATCACTGGTTATACTACAATCTAAATAAAATTCTTCTAAATATAGATCAATTCTTCTATACGCTATATTAATCTCATTCATAGAGGTAACTTCATATGTATCAGTATTATTCAATATATTGTACATCCTGTTAATGTAATCAATGTTGTTACATAATGCAATGCCCCCACCTTTATCGGGCTTCATGATTCTAATAAATTGATAGTGGTATATATCTTGCATCACTTTCCACTCAGCTTTACTTAAATTGTATCTCTCAAACTTTCTATTGTTCTTATAGTACTTATACAAATCCTCAGTGGTAACCTTCTCTAATGCCTGTATAATTGGATGTAGTGGTGGATTAAAAGTACTAGGTCTTTTAATTGAATCACTATCTACATTGTTCTCTGTATCCTTAAAGTATAGAGCCATGTTTAATTTATGAAAAAATATTTTCAGTTAGCTCAATAGGGATGTAATTATATATATATTGAAGTTCAGATAAGTAAATATAACATTTTGACTATTAACTATCTCATTTGCACCTGTTGGTGTTTGTTTCGTGGACCCCAATTCTAGTACTGATAATTTCGGTTGTATCCTGAGTCCCATTGTGTGTAATTGTCGTGTCTGGATCTCCAGGTGTTTTTCCTGTGAAAATGTTCTTCCTTGTTTCTATAATTAGTTTGTGTGTATGTCTGTCCTTGATATCTATCAGCAACTGTATCATTTTATCTTAAATCTCCTATTCCCTTTATTCCAGGAATAAAGTTCATGTTTGTTATACTGTTCAAGATCTCGATCCTGGTTTTTACATTTACTCCTAAATATTTTATCACATTTTTTGTTAACATTAATAAATTGCTTCTTATAAACACCTTCCCACTGCAGAAATACCAGGTCATTGGTGATCTTTTCATTTAAATAATCAACTTCAGCAATTAATAAACTTAATTCAGTATCATTATGACACATCACAAATCTCAGAAGTTCAAACCCAAAGTTGTTGAATATATTACGTTCTTTCATCACAGTGTCATTCAAATCTATGCCTAATGGCATCTTAAAGAATCATAAACCCTGAGGTACAATTTTGGATTCAATGCAATAGTTGAAATAAGCATTATTCATCTGTATGACCTTAATTTTTTCACGTTTTTTCTCCATATTATAAATTAAGACTTTAACAGTCATACTTTCTTTGTTGGAATGTTTTGCTGCATAACTATTATTCTCTGGTTTACTATTAAAAACAAAACTGTGGGCCAAGAACGTTTCAAAATTAAATTTTATTAGTTGAGGGCTGCCCTATATTAGCATTTTTAAACGCATTAGCCCCCGTATCAGAAATAAAGGTGTTAACAGTACCTTTTATATTTTCATGATTAATGACTGCAGTATAAGTACGCTTAGGCACTGTTCATTTTGGCTTAGCTCCACACCTTAAGTGCTCCTCTTCCTCAGCAGTCTCATTAAAATATACACAGTTGCTGTCAACAACATTTGAAACATTTCCTGGTGACTACACACTCAATGCACTGTATTTATTAGTCTGAGGGCTATTTCATTCCACAACAGACGATGGTAAAGTCTCAGACTCCTTCTTTCTTCTTCCTGGATGCTACTGCGCATTAGGTAGTGTGCTTCCTGATTGGCTGATTAGATCTATCAGCTGTGAAAATTCCCCTTTAATGATAGCAACTTCAGATTGAAGTTTATGGACTTCATCCCGATGTACAGGGGAAAAAATAGAAGGCAAATCTTCTAGTGAGTCCATACTGCCCAAAACAAACAACTATAAGTAAATATACCAGGAGTATTCACAAACAACAACCACAAAGTACACCACTGTAAACACTCCAAAGACAGTATGTACACCCACAAACCGCAATGTTGCTCAGGTTCCAATAAAAAGTTGAATAGATTAAGAGCACTTGGAGTTGTGGTAGCTGCAATCAATGTTCTGTTATATATGAACAACATATAACATTGGAAAACATAAGTAAAACTACTATTCATTTGAAGAGTGACAACTGTAATGCAAAAAAATGTAGTGTACTTAGCTAAATGTATATTATGCCCCATATTCTATGTGGGAAAAAGTAATAGACATTAAAAAATAGAATATATGAGCATTTATATCAAATAAAGAAATGTAATGTGAATAATGCCATATATAGACATTTGTCAAGTAATTCAAGTATTAAAGCTGAATCCTAGGGGTGGCAATTTTAAAATACTATTAGAAGAAAAAGAAGTCAGGTGTCAGCTGTTGTTGAATGCCACTAACTTTCCAGGCATAAATGACACTATTTACATCAAACCCATATTACAAGTTAGAGCATTAAAATGTGATTTGTTAGTGTTATACATACGATTGTGAGTACTTATTATATATAATATGCTGTGTTGAGTTTAAAGTTCTTTTTATTTTATTATTGTATTTTTAGTAAAAAAAAACTTTTTCTTAATTAAAGTTGTTTGTACATGTGATTTTTTAAGACAATTGTATGGGTTGATTTTTAGTATAAATGTCAAGTAATTATGATGTAATTAGATTCTGATGAAGCCCATGGGTAGTGGGTGAAAGCGCTTAATCTATTAAACTTTTATTGGAACCTAATCAGCTGGTAAAGCTTACTTCAGTTAATTCAAGGTTAAAGTCTGCTTTTTTCAAGTAGGGGCTGACAGATTATGGAATTCCTTACTTCTATTTATTAGCAGTTTGGAAGAACTATCATCCATTAAGTACTTTTTAGATATGTGGAGTGCTGGTTTGAAAATTTTTACTGGTACAGTTATCAGGCAAACTTAAATCACCTTACTAGGCTCTGAGTTTGAATCTCAAATCATTGAATCATTATAAATATGCACTTCTCCAGCTGTTGTCCTTGTGTAAGTGATATCATATTCAGGGCGGTGACGTTTCTGCCCATCTGGACAGCTCATAGCCATATATGTTGTTTATCTGAGATTAAAACATTTCAGTTACTGTTCTTTTATGGGCATGGTGGCTCTTTCTGCTGCACCCGTGGCTCCAGGAAAGGTGCCCATATTCATATTGAGATTAAAGTGGAGATCTGGAGGTTGCTTGTCTATTGGACAGCCTTGATGGAAGGGAAGCCTAATCTCTCTCTTTCTCTCTCTCTCTCTCTATATATATATATACATATACATATATATATATACACACATATATATATATATATATATATATATATATATATATATATATATACACACATACATATACATATATATATATATATATATATATATATATATATATATATATATATATTTGTGTGTGTGTGTGTGTATATATATATATAGAATGTGTCCTGGGGTTCCAGTGTTTGGGTGGCCTGGTCAACTGCTACAGTTTACACCACACCCTGAGCACTACAGAGCTTTGTCTACAAATGCAATACATTAATGACAGTTCAGGACTGGCAGCTCATGCCCACAAACATTTGTACCCAGGGCAGTTGCCCCACTTGCCCCAGTTTAGCTGCACTACTGAGCACATGCTTCAGCCATCATGTGAACACACAAGTAGAACAGGTGTAAAGCAGGAGGGTCTGTCAGCCATCTCACCCCAAGCAAAAACTTACCTGATCCCCCTAGAATGATAGCAATGCTAAGACAGTTATTGAGAACAATTATCTTGTGCTTAAATTAATGCATCCTTCTAGGTGCTGGCAAAATAACACTCAGATGCTACTGAATTTCCTGTCTACTGTATATGTAGCAAAGTCAATTACATTCTTCTGCATTTCCATTAGGAAAAGTGCCTAAGGTCATTTACTCCCATATGGGCCACCATTACCTCATCATATTTGTCAGGATGGCTGGATCTGAGAGTTTTTTGTAGTATTCTTCAGAAAGTATGTGAGTATTATGTACTAATAATCACTAGTAAACCATTAATGATACAAGATTTACCAATGATTGGTGCACTTTACACATGAAGGATAAATAATGCAGAGAGTGGGTAGGTTCCACATCAGTCCGGGTTCAGAAGTGATTGATTACTTGCATGTGTCTTCAAAATGATTTTCTATCCTGCTATAAATGCATGGTACTATTTTCTAGTCTCATTTAGCAACATACAAGCCTTAATTTTATTTATGAGGATAGTCTGTCTGTAGTTCAAGAAGACATGTCTGTGTTAGTGCAGTTGCATCCATTTCACACTGAATCCTAAAAGTTAGCCTCTGTGTAAATTTATTAGGAATGCTACTGGAGAATGTCTTTTTTGAGCAGTAGTATATCCTAAGTCAGCAGAACCACAGCTTTGCAACTTTATAATTTCTGCCTAATATTTTTACTGCAATCTGCTGCTTATGTTTATTTACTTGTTCTCCTATATATATTGTAACTAGTTCATTGCTGAAAAAATATCTACCTGCTAAATTAATAACTAAAGTTTTAATATAACACAGCAGATTTCCATGTTTTATTAACTTTCTTTAAATAATTCAGCTGTGCAATTGTACTGTCATTTTTAAACATTTCTGTATATCTGACTTTGTGGAGGTATCATGTAGATATACTGCTCATGCACATGGGGTATGTATGTGTTGACACATACTGTACATCATGTATCTGCAGCTTGTATCACTTATGCTATATAATTTGAACATTGTTGTTCATTTAAAATGTTTTTATTTCTTTAATGTGCTTTATGGGTGTAAATCCAAGTTATAAAATCATTCTGTAGATGAACTGTGGCCTGCTAATGGTAGTACTTTCATTTTTGTATACTTGGCTGTTTTGTATGGCAATAAATTAAATGTGTAGAAGTTTGAATAATGGTAATGCAGATTACCACCACAAACTTGCACAAATGTGGCCAGCTAAGATTTCCTTTCTGTCAGTCTGCTATTTTACCCCCTGCATAGGTATCAGAGACATTAATTTATGTAAATAGCTCATCTAATCCAATTCTAACATGAACAGCATTACATCAAACCATATTCCTCAAGATTTGTTGCTTCACAAAAGAAAAACAAAGCATGTATGGTAGATTTAGAGTTTCTGAACCTGAACAAAGGATTTTTTTTACAGTTTATAGAAAAATGTTTTAAAAATATGTAGTGGCTTGTCTGTTTAGATACTAAATAACTGAAAATAAAAATATTGGGAACATTTTTTGAAGCTGAATAAAAATGTTCTTGAGTGACCCCAAAATGTAGCAAACTCCTCATTTGCCTTCCATTGCTAGCAGTGCCGTTTGTCTCCTGGAACGTTTCCTTCCTGCACCGCCACCAATCAGCTTACGTGGCCTTTGAGATTTTGCTTCCTTTTCTGCATGACTGTGCCTGTATAATTATATATGATTGGTTGCAGGAGCATACCTCTGTGATTCTCAAAGATTTATGCATCACTGCAGATTCAGCTGTGTGGCAAAACACACAGGATGAAGTAGCGATGACATACACTCTTGGCTAAGTGGAAACATATGGAAATGTTACACAGATGAATGTCAGTTCCTGAGATCAAAGCTAAAACATATCCAAGCAATTTTATTTATTGTATGTTTTTTAGTCATTTGTAAATTATTAACTGAATCATGTTTATTACATAGTTATACTACTAGAGTTCACACTGAAAGCATTTAAGACAGATAAGTAAAATGAAAGACTGTTTAATATTATAAAAGAAAAAATGGCAGGTGCCCATGAGGATTATTTTGCAGATAAAATGAAAGTTCTGTTAAGGCTGTGTATCTTTCATTTATATTAAACTATATTGGATTTATGAAGGAATAAATGCATCTGAAATGTTTTGGTCACATTCTTGCAAAAGTTCAAATTTTTATTTTCCATTTCATATTCAAATGGCTAATAAGATCAACATCTAACAAAAAAAAAAAATCCATGCATAAACAGATAAACCCAGTTATCATTCAAGTAGGTTTGTGTATCTCTTTGTGGTATGTAGAGTTTAACTAACCGCAGCAGTTCCCTGTATGCATGCTCTAATGGTGATTAACTGCATCTGATATTGCTTTGTTGTGTATTGCTTCTTTGTCCATACTTCTTAGTAGATTGGTAAAATGAAAAATGATGTACAAGTGTACTATTTTCTATTTATTTTCTAAAAGGCACTATCTGGCAACAGCAGAAAAGCTTCTGTTTAATTTATCTGGACATAGTTTTCTTAATTCTGGGTTCAAAATGAAAACAGGCAGTGTCATTTTAGGGAACAAGCATAAGTGTGTAAAGTAAATAACACAGTGAATACTAATTAGTTTATGCATATGTGGAGCAGATAGGTAAGTGCATCGTGGGTTACATCACAGTACACACCACTGAAGACATAATTCCATTCCCAGTGTTCTTAATGGTGCACATCAGTCATGCAGGCCAAATGCTGTTGTGTGCCTGTGCTTCGGAATGATGGGTAATGCTGTGTAGCCTGATAGCATTACTGATTGTGTTAAGTAATAATGTATACATGCCTTACCAAGTAGTTACAGTGGCGTCTTGGAAAAGCATGCTGTGCACTGGTTAGCTGTCTTACTCGGGACTGCTGTACTGTGCTGCTGTTGCCATGAGTAACTGTGATACATGAATGAGCCACAGTCTTAAGGCAGATGCAGGTAGTGCTGGGATCATTGCAATGGTATCATAATGAGGGGTATCAGTTATGTGCATGCTCATGCTGGTAAAAGCTCAGAAGCATCCCAGTGTTTGGGTATGACTGGCAGTGTTTGGTAGCAGATAGGAGTCTTTGCTGTGGGTAAGGAATTTCCTTCTGTACAGTGGAGTTGGTGTTTTTGTGTCGTTATGTTGTTCAGTACTGTTTACTGAGCCGAATACTGAAAGGAAGATCACTGTGCATTCCTCTGCAGCACTGGTATGTAGTCCGCCATTATTATCCTATTCATTATGTCACTGGGACAAGCTGGAACTGTACTGATGCTGCAGTGGTCACATGAACAGAGGCTGGGCTGTTTAGGGTAAGAGTTGGCAAACAATGAAGCAGGGCAACAGATCTTGTGTGATGTGGATCCATTTTGTTTAGTGGGCTTATGAATCAGAAAAGGCTTTGTGTGACAATCTCTAGTGTAGAAAGCTATTCAGAGCAGTATAGGGCTTTTATGAATCTGGCCTTGAGTGTATGCATGTGGAAGGAAACTGTATGTATTTTTATTTCTTATTTATTTATTTTTTTATTTTTGTAATAATATTGTATAAGTTCATAGGCATTATGCTTTCAGCAAAAAAATTGTTACAACTGACTATATGAAAAAAGTGATACATCAAAGAACTTACTTATTAAAAAGCAACATTTCTTTGATAGAAGGTTTGCATGGTTAAGTTATATCTCGTCTGAACTGCCATGGCTTTTTCATGAGGAGCCAAGTCATTTGCAGTGATGAGATACTGCAAGTGTAACTTCAAAAATCAGTTCTGTCTACAGACTTTTGGCAAAGTCTTTTTTCTCTCTGATTTGGAATTTATTTCCTTAAAGAGAAATAAAATTTTAAGTACATGACAGTCTTTATAATATTTCATGCCTTACTTTTGCAGATTTTATCCAATGATTTTTTGTACTTCACACTTCTTTCTATACTTTTTAATTGAAAATAGAGCCAAGATGAATGTATAAACAAGGTAAGATGATCCTCCTATTTGAGCGATTCTGAATATTACAGAGATTAAAAAAAAAAAAGCTCATGCAGAGGTGATCCAAATCAAGCATTGTACTGAAGTACAGCAGGGAGTGGTGATTTGTTTTGTGATGTTTAGAAGCTACAATAAATAGACACTTTAGGTCTACATCAGTCAGGAACTCTAAAGAATATATCTTTGACAGCTCTTGTATTTTAAAGACTATGATTGCTTTTAATTGTTTAAAGGAGGAATCTACAGTCTCTGAATTTGGTTGTTTTCCACCCATTATGTGGTACTTTAAAGTTGGAGTTTTGAGAACCCTCTTTCCATCAGTACTTGCCACAACTAAGAACATTGCTAGTTAAAAGTAAGAAATGAATGCAGAAATCAGATTCAGATGTATCAATGCCCACCTAGTAATTTGTATAGCATTTGGAGGGCAGTCCTCTTTAGAAACTTCTGCTTTTGCTCTTTATCTCTTTGAGCATTCCTGTATTAGAGCTACTTTATCATTTAAAGTCTAAAATAAGTAAAAGGGAGCAGCTGGTGTCAAACAGCTGCTCACATGACCCAAGATTTCATCTCATCATGGCTACTCAGTAACCACAAACCTGCTTGTCAGCCATAACAGTATATATATGCTGTAATGTAACCCTTTCTCATATGCAAATAACTTTGGCTATGACATCTGCGTACAAGTAGTAATATTATAATTCACATCATGGGCTTGTTATGCATCAGAAATATTCAGATTATGATGCTAATAATGTTCTAAATTCAAGAAAAAGACAGCCATGTTATGCACCTCTCTGACATCAAGACGGTGCATAACAGAACTATGTACAGCTTGGAGCTGTTTTGCTTTAGTATGAAGCAAGACAATACACAACAATCATCACAAAACAGCAGCAAGATCCAAAAATAGATTTTAAATCTTGAAAAAAACTTCTTGTTGACATACACAAAAAGACAGACTGAAGTGTTTAACAGCATTTAAAGTTGTTAGTCCATTTGAGTGGTATTTAGTTTTTGACTACTGTTATTGTGTCAGTGATAAGTGTTTTATGGCTTTCAGAGGTGCAAAACACTTTGTAGTCCTACACTGTTTTTTCTGTAGCAAGTATTACATGGGAGAAGATAAAGCATTATGTACTACAAAGAATTATAATTGTGTCTGTTCAGTCATAACTACTTGCTTTGTGTTTTCAACATGGAATGTCAAACAGGATTGACCTTTTGGGTTTCACTTTATTCTGCTCCTGAAATGAATTCCCTGACATTCATATTTCAAACATACAACAACTTGGTTATGATTGGAGACTTGATCATATGCCTCTATTTTATGCTGAATTGCCTACATCATAAAACTTGCTATGATGCTTTAGTGACAAAGGCAATGCAGTATAACAACATATGAAGTAAAGTGAGTGCTACTATCACAGGGTAAAACAGAAGCATATATAAACAAATCAACAAAATGTAAAATAAATGAATAACTTACAAGTCAAAAACTGTCTTACGTCAGACATTTGAGCCAGCTGCCCTGGCTAGGGAAAAAATGTATTTTGTTGTTTTGTTGGAAAAGTGGCTAATGACAAACTGAAGTGAAAAAAACAAAACAAAAAACAAACAAAAAATATATGTAGGCATTTGTGTTTGTAAGAGTGAATGCCCAAAAGTGCAGATTTTTTTCCTTTATTTACTGGCAGCTGATATATATGTGTGAAAGATGGTGGTACAAAGGGGTCAGGGAATTTTCTCTCCCCCCACTCCTGTTGTGTGATCTCAAAGTTGGTACATATAATTAGCAGGGGGGTGTCTGGGGTGTGAGTTGGGCTTGCCCCCTGCATACAAAATATATATAATTTTTTTTTTATTTTGTGATTCGATTTAAAAAGATCAATTTTTTTTTTGTTCACGCTTTTGAGTATTCGCAGTTTCATGAGGTAATCATGTATACACATACATACTTTATTTTTCACATACGTTAAAAAAGTCTATTATGACACATCTTTGTACAGATTTATACTTCTTGAGATATATGTGAGTAACACTCCCTGAAGTTTCACTCTTAAGGTCATAATTATTATTGAATACCTCTCAAATTATAATTTCCTGAAAGAATATGTTATGTTAGGCATTATTATGCATATTCTGGTGTAATACAGGTTAATATTGGAATGCATTACATTTAAAAGTTCACAACACTGGAATTTCTGCATTTATACTGGGACAGATTCCAAAAGACTTGCAGCCACTTACACTGAGAGCAGTTTTTTTGGAATTTGGCCCCTGGTGTAAGCCGGCTAATAGGCCTTACAACAAACTAAGGTTCTTACATTGAGAGCAGGAATGAACACAGAAATGGTTAAGGAGAGGGAAATTCAAACCAAGAGATAAAGGGTTAATAATGGTGGCCCAAGACAGTGGGCTACGTACATGCTGGTTTACAAAGTCCATTGCACATGCGGGAGAAACAGACAAATGTAGGTTTTGTAAAACATATTTGGAAACAGTCGCACACCTCTTGCTGGTTGTGAGATACTAATGGCAGAAGGACTGTACACTGAAAGGCATAATAATGTGACAAGATTGTTGCACTGGGAATTGTACAAACATTATGGTATTGAAGTGTCTGAAAAACACTGGAAACATGAGACACAAAGCATCATAAGAAATGATGAAGTTTATATCACATGGGACAACCCATTACCAGCAGTTCAAAAGATATATGCTAGAAAATCAGATATAGTGGTCCATGAAAAGAATACAAAAGTAACATTGATCATTGAACTCGCCACACCCAATGACTACAGTGTGCTGCATACGAAGAAACACAAAGTCATAAAATATCAGGATTTGCAGGCAGAAACAAGAGCAGTTGTGAAAGGAAGATATCCAAATAGTTCCAATAGTAGTAGGCACAATGGGTCTTATAAAAAAGAATCTACAGTCATATTTAGATACGTTACCAATCCATATAACCCCGTACGAATTGCAGACGGAGCAATTACTGGGCATATTGCGGGTGCTGGGAAGAGCAGTTTTGGCTGACATCAAAGATTGAAGCAATACTAATTTCATGAACTTTAATTGTACTTTGACTTTGGAATTGAGTCCATTCTCGTCATGGTATTAGAAACCCAAAAGAATTAGAGAAATTAAAAAGAGCAGGTTGTGTATAATCTGGGCACATTTACAATAAGAGCAGCTCTTTGGTAATCTGGGCCATTGTTTTTCTATTTGAGCAGGATAGCTTTTAGCTGTGCACAAATGTCTGCCCACATGTGCAGGTATATTGATTTGTACACACATCTGATTTTCTGGAGGGAGAAGATTCAATGTGTCTTCCAACAGCAGTATTTATTATGAAATGATCTGATTTCAGTTTAATTTATTTCTGATTCTCTCAACATATTTGAAACAGTTTAAACATTAGATAGTTTAAATTCTTTTGGTTTGTTAAATGAAATCATCACAAGAAATTATTGCTGGTTAGCATTACTTTTTTAAGCAGTCAAAATGTATTTATCCTAGTACTCCTCAAATGAGTCTCACACACACACATGCACACACGTACACATGCACACACACACACACACACACACACACACACACACACACACACACACACACACACACACACACACACACACACACACACACACACACACACTCATATCCAAGTGCACATTTTATGCAGGTGAATCAAATTGCATTTGCGTTTTTTATGGACAGACACTTTATATATATATATATATAAATATATATATATATATATATATATATATATATATAGTATGTAAAAGCACAAAATACATGAGCTTATTAAAAATGCTTACAATTTTAAAGACAAATGAAAATAAAGGTAACAAAATAAAGCAAAACCAAGTGCTGTATTTTCTTAATTATAGTCCATCAGTCTAGTAAAACAAGAGCTGCAATCATTTCTTATAAATAAAAGTCCAGCAATCCTCCACTGCATGATTCTAATGCTGCCCAGTAGAGTATCTTCTATGGATTCACTGGCTTCCTCTCTGAAAATGTCCAGATCTTTCCTCCAAGAATTTATCAAAATCATTCTTCTGGCTGTAGCATAATGCTTAGAACGGATGTTGCAGCAACCACTGTTCATCTTAAAAGGTCACCTTCTCTGGCTTAGTTGTGCTACAGCTCTCTCTCTCTTTTGTAGTTCACAAATCATGTGATAATGCATCACGTGACCTAGTTAATAAGGGGCTGCAGCTGTGCTGATGATACCATTCTTCTTTTTTAAAGACACAGCCTTTATTTACATACTTTTAGTAACAGAAGTGGTGAGGACTTCCACACTGCCAGGTTGAATCTCTTGGTTTCATACCAAGGAGATGGGCTGTAAGCTTAGACAGTCCATCTGCATTATGATGAACTAATCATGGACCGTATTTTACAGTGAATTTAAACATCTGCAAGGAAAGTAGCCACCAAGTTAACCTAGCTTGTCATGGGATGTTGAAAAGGCTGTCTTAATTGACTTAAACTATTTGATGGATTGGCCAGTATCACTTTGTTACATCTAATGTGGTTATGAATCTTTCATTCCCCAACCTTTCACTGGGTAGTTCTTATTTCACAAAACTCTACCACTTGAACAATAATCCAAAAACTCAAGAGTTCACATTTGTAACTAAAAGCCATTTATTCTGCATAAAACAAACAAAGTAATAAAAGATTGTGCTTTTGCTCCAGATATACAAAGGAACTTCATCAGAATTTTGGCATACATATTTTCCTGTCTTTAAATACTCTCAATTAAACAAGAAATTAATTTCTTTAAAGTAACACCATTCTAGATCATGTCTACAAATGACATAAAACCAATAAGTTATATATCACAATGTAACAAACACTTAAAATTGACTTGTAGTTCTGAACATTTTTTTTTTTGTTTTCCCTACTGGTCCTGGTGACACAGGTGCAGCCTGCATTTTTTGGATTGTTCCAATTTTAGTGTAAATTTTGCTATTTAAATGTTTACTTTAAATTTGTGTGAGAAAACTTTTATAAATTGTGTTCAGGGGCTGGGGTAAGTGTGTGTGTGTGTGTGTGTGTGTGTGTGTGGTGCTTGTAAGGGTGTTTTTAAGGTCAAGACACTAACCTTTTGTTACCTACCTTTTTACCAGCTGCTACTGCTTACTTACCTGGACTTTAGGCTTTGCCATGGAACAACTTATCAGTTCCTCAGTTTTTCCTTCCTCCAGCCACAAAAAGAACATTTCTAAGCAGAGTTTGCAATTTCAGTAGGCTGCTATTTTGCCTTAGCCACAGATGGGTGACTCCGCCATGCCCATTCTTGGTTTCTCAACCATTAATTATCTTCCTTGATTTCCTCTGGTGTAGTTCTTTCAGCCTTATTTTAGAGATGGAAATATTAATAATTAATTAGAGATAAGGGAATATGATTGGATTACTCGCATGCAGGCGGATCATATACCTGCGGTTAATAAGATGGTCAGCATAAAACCTATACTTAAACATAAGCACTTACTGTTAAGGTAAAAAAAAAGTTTATTTTTTATTGAGAAGGGTTTTTTTTAAATGTTTCTAGCAATATATATATATATATATATATATATATATATATATATATATATATATATAGTAGACATATATTATTATTTGTAAATACTTTTAATAAACATATTTTTTATGTATACGCTTTTAAATGTTCCTTTGTTTGATTGGTTTTAATTGATTTTGTGCCCTGATTGTTTGGGCTGTGTGGTTGATACTGTTTAACATAGGTTTGTGAATTCTGACTTATTACACTGATGAAAGATTTGTTAATCCGAAAGCTTTTGATTTTATTTGTACATTAAAATTTTTATAGCATTGCAGAGTCCTCCCTTTTTTTGGTGTTTTGGGCTCTGGATTATGACTCTGCTTTACCACGATTCCTATCATATTTTGTTCTTGTAGTTCCTTTAGCCACTATGGAACAGGGTTACACACATACTCTGCTGCTTTTAGAATGTCCTTGTATGGGCGAAACACTGTTGTCAGTGATGGATGATGGAGCATTGAATGCTTCTGTGTCTATGCAGGATGGGATGCTTGTTCCCTAGGATGATGTTCCTGACAGGAGTCAGAAAGTTAAACATATATTTTCTCCTGCTTCTGTTACTTTAGAGAGGGATGATTTATTGGGCTTAGTTCAGGCTCTTAACTCTGTTCATTCTGGATTTATTGGTAGGAAGAAAAGGACTTCTTAATTTACTGAAGATTCAAATCCTAGTGTGATGAACAGGAAAATGACTGTGAGAGAAAAGTTTGTGTTTTTTTTTTTTTTACTCCTCAGGTAAGGATTCTGATTCTACCAAGAGCTTTAAGTTCATAGCTAAATACTAAACTATTGGTCTTGAGACTATTACAGACCTAACCAATAACCAAAAGCCAGAATTAAACCTAGTACCTTATATCTGTGAGAGACTGCGGTGGTGGTGCTGTGGTAGCATTGTCGCCTCACAGTAACACGTTGTCCTGTTCGATTCTCAGCTAGAGCGTCTTCTGTGTGGAGACATGCGTGAATGGGCGTACCTTCATTGAAGGTTGTGCGTCAGGGCCAGCAACTCGGCACGTAAAAATCTACTGCCAATCATTAGCGGACCGGAGTTCCGCTGTGGCGACCCCTAACCGGGAAAAGCCAAAAGACACAACCAACAACCTTATATCTGTGAGGCAAAGACCATAACTATTTTGTAATATTCCTCCATTTTTTTTCTAATTGTACCTTGGAAGAATTTTTTTCTTTCGGTATCTAGGATAAACCAGTTGTTTTACAGGAAATGTAATGACATTCCAGTTTATTTGAGAAAATATGATTTATTACAACTGTAATTTCCTCAGCCTACTCTTGTTCCTTCTGTGCTTCTACCTTTGGGGGATATTTCTGTTACAGCCTGCAACATGCCTGACAACCTATAGTCCCTAAGAAGGCAGATAGAGTGCATACAGTTCCTGAATCTTACAAATCTTTGTCTTCTAATCTCATATCTGATACTAGAATGATTTTCTTGGCAAATTCTTCTGTAGCTAAACATTTGGTAAATGCCAATCCCTTCCCCTCTGATAAGGATAGGAATGCCTGTGATAGATTTGGGAAAAAAGTGTATTCCTCTGCCACACTTTGATTTTTTTAAGATTCATTGGGTGGAATTCATCATCCCATGATTCTCACTTTTCTAGCTTTTATTTGGGAACAGCTCATATGCAAACATACCAAGCACAAGTCATTTGCAGCGAATACTGCAGTGTGAAAGTTTTTGGAAAGGCACCCATTGACATAAGGTGCTTTAAGCAGATCACATAATGTTTTAAGCATTTGTGAAGTACTACATATGAATGTTATTGCTTGGATTAATTTGGATACTATGGTCAAGCGTGGCTATGTGCGAGACTGTTAAAAGTATTGACAGCTATGTGAGTTGAGTGGCATGCAGTGTAGCTATTTGCAATGAGTTTTAAAAAATAAAAAAGAGCATGGATTTTCTATAGGGATTGTCCTTATGTGGACACAGTGGTAGTTGCATTGATAGATGGGAAAGGGAAATATTGGAAAGATGGAAAACTGGGAGACATAAAAGAGAAGGACACACTGAATGAACACATCAAGAGGTTTTTGCTTGAGAAGGTAGGAAATGAGGATGACTATATCTTTGGTGGGGAATAGACCTCCTGTTTTTCAAATGTTTTTTGTATACAAGGGTAGTTTGGATTGTTATTAGGTTTGAGGGTTTAGGAGAGAGAATTACCGGAGGAGGCTGATGAAGAGGAGTTCCTCCCAGGAACACTGCAATTCACAGGATGTTAAATGGCACTACTGCTTGATGGTAGTGCAGTAGAAGATCCCAGTGTTGATGGTCTGGAGGCGTGTGATGGCTTGGTGGCCAGAGCTGACTGAGGCAGTGAGTCTTATACCTGCTGGAGAGCATCCTGGGCTAGCCAAAGCTGTCTATCCACTACCTGCTCTACCACATCCTCAACCAAGTCCTGAAGCAAACAGTCTGAATGGCTTGCCAAGCTGCTCACAAGACTGGTGCCACTGCCCCGGCCCTGTGAGAACATCCCTGGATGGACAGAGGGTGAACATTCCCATACCTGGAAGGAACATGGCTGGGTTGCTCCTGGGTCTTCTGGACCTGTAGAAAAAGGAACATAAATTGGAGAGAAAAGGGAAAAAAATGTAATGCACACTTAAAATAAGAAAAAAAGAAAGGGAGGATAGAGTGACAAAAAAGAATTGGATGCAATATATTGACACAGAATTTATTAATACATCAGTTCATGCTTTATTTATACTGATAACCTATTTGTAGTAAATCTTTGTTCAGAAAAAAAATATTTTTGGAAATGGTACTGGAAATCTGTTAACAATCTGTACTAGGATATGAAATGGTAGTGATTTTCACATTCACAATCTACTGATAAGAAAATAAGCTGCTGTAACAAATAAAATTGTAACACATTTTAAAACGATCACTTCTTCTGAAATACCTTGCTGAAATGGACTAAGCAGCATTACACTTTTATTATATTTGTGTATGAATTACTTCTGCATTTCTACTTACAAAATAAATTGAAAAAATTAGTTCTTATTCAACAGATTGCTTTGGTGAATGGCACATTTTTTCTTTCAGAATCCTGTTTGTATACTCATGAGCAATTCTAGTCAGTCTGGTCAAGCATTTTTGTTGCTGGGATGAAGTATATTCAGTCTCCTCTTCAACTGTGCAAAGGAAACATAAACTGGGGCATGGTGGCTTATTTATCATATACTTGTGTTCCTGGCTCTCTCTTACATGCTTACATTAATTAATCAGTAAAGTACTTAATTTCTTTATGTAACTGTACTGAATCCATCTATATTAGAAAATATTTATTGTTTACTGCAAGATAAAGCAGAAGGGTATCATAACTTCCTTCAAATCATTACATGTTGTCTGGTTACAGCTTGTCTGTTTGGGGGAGGGTTGCTTCAACCTTTGCAGATATTTCCATTGAAGTTTTTCCTTTACATACTATACCTGCATTTTCAGTAACACTCTTAAATTCTGAAAGTAAGTAATTGAACAGTGCAGTTTTCACTAACTTATATGTTGGTCATTCAGTTTCTACTTTCATCCCACACCCCCACTCTGGCTAAGATCTGGTGGCTAAGTGTAGATAGCCATCTTGTATGTGCAGTTAGTATTTTGGAAAGAATAACAATCTTATACAATTATCTTGTTAATAAATAGTTTGTGGCCTACAAAGAGCATTTTTAAAGCTGTCTGCCTTACACCAAATTACTAAGCTAATAATTAAAGTACATGCAAGCTATGTATGAGACAATGCAAATATGACTCTATTTGTTTGCGTATAAATACAGTTTATAGACAGATATATATAAAAAACTTCTGTACATTTTATATGTATATACTTATATATAGGTTTACACACACACACACACACACACACACACACATATATATATATATATATATATATATATATATATATATATATATATATATATATATATATATATATATATATCTCTATAGGACTCTCCATTGAACATACATTTCATCGAAATGTAAACCACCAAACACACTTTTGTGAAAGCGCATTTATCGAAAATGTACTTTCGCAAAAAAAAAAAAACAAAAAAACAAAATATTAAAAAATAAAAGACTACTCACATTTATGCTGTGTCCCCCACACCCCCCTAGTTTAATATTCTCATTCCGAGATTGCACTACAGTGGGGAAAAGGGAATATTCCCTTATCCCCAGTGTACAGTGATCTAAGCAACAGTTTGTTTAGTTGTACAATCTACACCACATGTTGATGTACAACTAAACCTACATGCAAACAACTGTTTGCTTACTTACCTTCTGGCAAAAGTGCATTTTCGATAAAATGAACCTTTGCGAATTTGAGCTCGCCCATTTACATTTCGGTGTAAAGTATATTCGATGGAGAGTCCTACATCCATATATATATATATATATATATATATATATATATATACATACATTACATACATACAAATATTTCAAGCACGGACATTAATGCCCTTCTAGCTTTCCAATATACCAAAACATTTGTTCCTATAATAAGTATCCAGGCTGTTCTTAACTATATCTAAACTAGTACTTGCTTTAATGTAATTTGGTAGTCTGTTCCATGAATCAGCTACTCTGTCAGAGAGCTAATTAGTACACTTCTCATTCCTATAGAATCTTTTTTAATTTCTCCAAATCTTTTGGATTTGTAATACCATGATGGGAATTGACCCCATACCTAAGTCAAAGTATGATAAAAGTTCATGAAATTAGTATTGTTTCAATCTTTGATGTCAGCCAGAAGTGCTCTACTCAGCACTCGCAATGTGCCCAGTAATGACTCCTCCTGCAATTCGTATGGAATTGCATGTATTGGTAACATATCAAAATACACTTGTATTTTTTTTTATAAGACCCACTCCTACTACTATTGGAATTGTATGGATATATGGGTATCTTTATTCCACATTGCTCTTGTTTCTGCCTGCAAATCCTGGTATTTTATGACTTTGTGCCTCTCTGTATGTAAGACATTGCAGTCACTGAGTGTTTGTGATTTCAATGATCAATGCTACTTTTGTCTTCTTTTCATGGACCACTATATCTGGTTTTCTACATTTATCTTTTGAACTGTTGGTAATGGGTGATCCCATGTGATGTAGACTTCATCATTTTGTATGTTGCTTTGTGGATCATATTTCCAGTGTTTTTCAACCACTTCAATATGATAATGTTTGCACAATCCCCAGTGCAACAGTGTTGCCACATTATTATGCCTTTCAGTATACAGTCCATCTGCCATTAGTATGTCACAATCAGAAATGAGATGTGTGACTGTTTCCAATTCTGTTTTATAAACCTACATTTGTCTGTTCCTCCCACATGTTCAATTGACTTTGTAAACCAGCATATATGTAGCCCACTCTCTTAGGCCACCGATATTAACCTTTCATTTCTTGGTTTGAATTCACCTCTCCTTAACCATTCCTGCATTTGATCCAGATCAACATGGGGTTCTTTCAGAAGTTGTCTATACTTGCAACTATATTTATGCATTTTCCACATTTCTTGCCTTCTCATCTGGTCCTTCACCCTATATTCTTTCTTTTTTTTTACAAATACACTTGTAATTTTTTTTATAAGACCCACTCCTACTACTATTGGAATTGTATGGATATATGGGTATCTTTATTCCACATTGCTCTTGTTTCTGCCTGCAAATCCTGGTATTTTATGACTTTGTTCCTCTCTGTATGTAAGACATTGTAGTCACTGAGTGTTTGTGATTTCAATGATCAATGCTACTTTTGTCTTCTTTTCATGGACCACTATATCTGGTTTTCTACATTTATCTTTTGAACTGTTGGTAATGGGTGATCCCATGTGATGTAGACTTCATTATTTTGTATGTTGCTTTGTGGATCATATTTCCAGTGTTTTTCAACCACTTCAATATGATAATGTTTGCACAATCCCCAGTACAACAGTGTTGCCACATTATTATGCCTATCAGTCCATCTGCCATTAGTATGTCACAATCAGAAATGAGATGTGTGACTGTTTCCAATTCTGTTTTATAAACCTACATTTGTCTGTTCCTCCCACATGTTCAATTGACTTTGTAAACCAGCATATATGTAGCCCACTCTCTTAGGCCACCGATATTAACCTTTCATTTCTTGGTTTGAATTCACCTCTCCTTAACCATTCCTGCATTTGATCCAGATCAACATGGGGTTCTTTCAAAAGTTGTCTATATTTGCAACTATATTTATGCATTTTCCACATTTCTTGCCTTCTCATCTGGTCCTTCACCCTATATTCTTTCTTTTTTTTGACACATTCAGTTGCTGCCTGATTTTTATTTACTTCTGGTTTGATTTCTATTCTTGCTTGATGCCGGTATGCTTCTGCTAAATTAAGTAGAGAAGTCATCTTAGATTTATTCTCCTCATGTTTTAAAACGTTCACTACATTTAGGACTTGAGGTCAGCAGATATGTGTGCAGTCCTATGACTACAGGTCTATACATGTAATCAATTTCAAGGAGGCCCATCCCTCCTTCGGAATGGGGAATATATAATCTTGGTATACACTGATTTTTATAAATCATTTGGTGAGCATGAAGCATCCTTCTTGTTTTCCTATCTAATCTCTCCAACATGTTTTGGGGGCACTCAATCACTCCAAAACTGTAAGTTAGGACAGGAAGAGCAAATTGGTTTCTAGACTGGATTTTGTTCCTAGATGTAATTTTTTTTTTCAGAATTAATTTAAGTATTCTAAAGTATTCCTACTAAGTTTTATTCACTTTTGTTCATGTTTTATTGTTGATCCTTCATCAATTACCAAATATTTATACACTCCCTATTGCTCAAGTTCTTTTATATCACATTCTTGTCCCAAACTGATGTTTTCTTGATGCTGCAGTTTTCCTGCTTTAAAGGTTGCTTTTGCACACTTATCAAGACCAAATGACATTTTTATTTTATATCATCTGAAAAAGTTTTGACACCCTGCAGCTGTGCTTTCAGTTTCTCATCTGCCCCAATTCTTCTACATAGGTTGTCTGATGATTCTCTAGTACTTTTTTGATAACCCCAAACATTCCCAGAGGTAGTTGTTTCTAAATGCCCTACGTACCTGAATAAGATCTCTTCTTAGATATCTGTAAGAGACACTGTACAAGTTCAGATATTTTAGTTTTTCATAATAACTTATATTTTCACATCCATGGATGCTCTTGGTATATTTCTGCTGTACTCTTTCCAGTTTATTAATGCTTGTTTTCTTATAGTATTTTCATATTGTTATTCCATACTCAAGTTTGGGTCTAATGTAAGTAACAAACAATGACTTCATCATTTTTAATTTCCTAGACTTTATAAATCTTTTTATACAACCTGTTGTTCTATAACCTTCATTATTTGATATGATTAGAAAATCTCATAGCTGGATCTACCCATATACCCATGTCCTTAAATGACTCTAGAGTTTCAATCACTGTGTGCTGTATTAAATATTCACCTTTCAATTTATGTCTCCCAAATCTCATACACTTAGTTTTTGATGTATTTATAAGCATATTATTCTCCTGTGCCAAAATGGTCAATTTAGTCAAGTTATTTTGCAGGCATGCCTTATCTGTAACACATGTAATCAGTTTACCCAATTTCAGGTTGTCTGCATAGAGACTGTAGAACACCTTAGATGAAAAAGTTATGTCTGAAAGATACAATCTGAACAGGTAAGGGCCTAGGACAGAGCCCTGTGGGACACCCTGACTGTAACCAAAGGTTTTATCTGTCCAGTTGCTGTATGATGCTTACCAAGTTCTATTTGTAAGCCAGGCAGCTATCCATCTTATCAAAAGTACATAAATACCTAGTTGTTCTAATTTATTGATCAGTGTTTTGTGTATAACCCTGTCAAATCCTGAAGTTAAATCTATACAACTTACATCACAGCACAATTTTTCATTCATATCTGTTATTATATTGTTATAGAACATCATGTTACAGGGGTAATAAGTCTATTTTCAACATATGCATGCTGATATATGGTTTCAAGTCCCAGCCTATTCACTTCTGACAATAACATATCTAATATTACCTTCTCCATTATTTTTCCACAACACGAAAGTAGACTTAGTCTGTATGACTCTGGGTTTGTCCTACTCCCCTTTCCCTTAAATATAGGTTTAATAAGTGCATGTCTCCAATCTTGGGGAATCTCCCCATATTTATATGACCTAGTGAATAACAGATATAATGGTGCCATAAGTTCTTGCTGAAGTGTACTCTGGTCATTGTTATTAACTTTGTCTCCTCTTTGTGCTTTGTTTGGGTCGAGTTTCACAGTTCTTTTTCAATACAATCTAATTTCATTCTAGTATCTGATGTTACCTGGATGTCACTAGGACAACCTATCACCCCTTTTGTGGAGCCATACTGTTTTGTATAAGATTTTGTAAATATATCTATAATCTGTTGTGTCTGGGAATAAATTTTACAATCTGCACACAGTTTATCAGTTTGTATATCTTTACTCCTTCCGCATCTTATGTATCTGTAAAATGGTTTCCTATTATGTTCAATATCTTTATATACATTTTCTTCAAATTTTTCTTGATCTTGTCTAACACTATGCTAATTTATTTGTCCAAGTTGTTTATTTCAGTTTTCAAAGTTGTAGTTCGACCTCACTTCCATTTCTTATATTTTTGTCACTCACCTTAATCAGATATCTTGTTCTTATGGAAATACATCCCCCTGATGTTGTATGCCTAGATCCTGGTGTTAAACATTTTATTTATTTTTTTATTTTTTGCACTCAGTTTCTCTTTCAAAACTTTTCACATTCCATCTGGAGTTCTTCCACTGAACACCTTACTCCAGTTAGTTTTACATAGTGACGGTTTCACTTCCATATAATCTGTAATTAACCTTCTGTGCATTGGTTTAGATTTCAGTTTGGCAGAATTATCTAGCAACAAATTAACCTTTATAACCCCATGATCACTGCACATCACTGGTGGTAAAATTTGACTTGAAGTAACAGCAATTTCTTTAGGAACACAAATAATGTCTAGTATGTTCCATCCCTTGGTAGTTTTTTTTTTTTACAATCTGAAGCAATTGTTGTTCCTGAATATATGTTGTGAATGTATAATTTCCTTACTAATGTTGTTGAATCAATATTATTCCAGTCTGTTTCTGGTAAATTTAAGTCCCCAGCTAACATGATCCTTCCTTCTTGTGTTTCATGCAAGAAATGTATGAATTCCTCTTGGTCACCTGCACTCAACTTTGGTGGTCTATACACTCAAACAATTGTTATATGTTTCAGGGTTGTATTTTTTTGTCACAGTTACACAGTCTATAGTATTGGTGTTATCATTGAACATGTAATAATCACAGGTCTCATAACTACCTTTAATACCTATCATAACACCTCCAACTGATTTTTTGTTAGAATGTCTGTTATGGCAAAAACATTTATACCCTGACAGAACTGGTTTCCAGTCATTACTCTTAACCATGTTCCACAAACAATAACAACATCAATCTTGTGGGTACGTAGCAACTGTTCTAATAAAAAAAAAAAAACTTTATTATTAATGCTCCTAGCATTAACAACCATCAGAGATGCATCAAATGTTGTTATCTGTGAATTGTTAAATTTTTGACCTGGCAAAAATCCTACCTAGTGGTTGTCAAATATTGCAAAATATCTGCTGCAAATTTTTTTTTCCTTGATCTTGATAAATTCATGCCATCCTGTCTAAACATGTGTGGCCAAAACTAGGCTTGATTGCTCTACACATTTCCATTGTTTTAAACAGGACACTTTTTCCATGCAAGTATTTACCCCCCCCCCCCAAATATTTTCAGTCACGGTGACCTAACTATCCTTTCTATATGTGATTTGTGAAAAATACATCCTAACACAACACAATACAAGCTATATTATCTAAGA
Source organism: Protopterus annectens (assembly GCF_019279795.1). NCBI lineage: Eukaryota > Metazoa > Chordata > Ceratodontiformes > Protopteridae > Protopterus > Protopterus annectens. Next base: position 1,331,086,477 of record NC_056739.1, read on the forward strand.
GGGCCGTCAGTTACCTACTAACAGTCAGAGAATCCTTGCAGATGAGATCATTTGTACCGATATGAATAAAAATAGATCCGTACTTCCTTATATTAAGGCATTCCAAGGCTTGTCACACATCTTCTATTTTTGCTCCTGGCAGGCATAACACTGTTCGATGTTGATTATCTTCTCTACAGATATAAGTATCAGTACTTCTAATAATTGAATCTCCAATACAAAAATATCTTTGTTGACCAGCTCTGAAGAATCTTCAACTTCTAATACAGTAATACCGGCACTATTAATTGTTGCTAAGGATAGATCTTCATTACCATTGGTCTTATTAATTATACTGTTTTCACTGTGTATTAAATTCTCATCCTGCTGGCATTGTAAATCCACAGATTGAGCCATGTAGTCAACATCTGTCTTTCTCTCCTTTTTTCTTACAGTAATGTTCTTCAATCCTTCCACGTTCAGTTTTTTTCTTCCATTTCACCTGCCGCTTGCCTCTTTTTTCTACCTTCTCCATTGGAAAAATGATGACTTTTTCTGTAGACTGAATGTTTTCTGATAGAAAAACATTATCATTCCCTGTAACCTGTGTGTTAGATAACAAAGCAATGTCCTTTTAGTATGTATTTCCTTACTTTACATACATTAATCAGTTTCATTTTCTTCTTTATTTGTTGTGAACTGCCTCCTTTCTTTCTTTTTTGTTTCCCTCTAAACAATCCGGATCCATAGATTGCTGACTATTTGCATCCAGAATTCCAAAGTTGTCAGGGGCATTGTCTTGTTTCATACAGGTTGAGTGATCTTTACAGGCAATAGATGCATCATTTCCTAAATGTGGTCTGTTTGTTCTTTGCCTAACATTATTTATCTCACCAGTCCAGTCATTAATATATGAAACAGCAGTTCTCCAAGCCGTGCCAATTCCACAAGTGCAATCATCATCAAGTCTAGATTTACATATAACAATGGTAAGCAAATCATCCAACTTTTGACATGAGGAACACACATCACCAGTGTTATCGGCTGTTACCTTTAAATATGCATAGGATTTATTATACTGTACAAGATATTTATGCATTAGCAAATCATTAATTGCACACTCGTTTAAGGAATCCATATTCATCTTTAAATGAATAAAATACTGTAAAATAAAAGAATAATCAAAATCAGTAACTACAGAATTCAAAGAGAACTTAAATCAACTTATTTGACAAAAATCACACAAGCAATGCACAGCTAGGTACTAAAGTAAGTACAGCAAAGTTGTTCTGACTGTATAAGTTCTGCAAGCTGGACAAAAAACGTAATTACTTTACGTCGCACATTAAGGCGTGCAGTAGCTTCTGCTCACTATCGCTCTGTCTCACTTTTTTTTAACAGTAAAGATCATCACAAACCAAGGTAGGATTGTTTAGATATGCTCTGGATTTTCCTCTGTGCAGTCTGTGTAAATTTATAGCTGTTTAGGCCCCTTGGGATGTCTAGATTTTGTCTGTCTAAAACCTATCCTTTTCTAACAACCAACAGTGAAATTAAAGGTAAAATAAAATATGAATCAAAGTAAATCTTTTTAACAAGCTATCCCTTCCTACCTGCTAACAGTGGAAAAACAGTGATAACAAATAAAATATGAATTCAAATAAGACTTCTGTTATCAGTCATCTTCACAGTAAATCACAAACCAAGGTAGAATTATTTAGATACGCTTTCATAAACATACCATATTTGTATACAGATGCATTTTTCTTTGTTTACTTATAGTGTCTGGATTACATTATATATATATATATATATATATATATATATATATATATATATATATATGTACAGATTTACATTTGAATACAGATTTCTTCGTGCATTTAGCTGCATTTATGCAATAGTTATCTAGCATTTTTTTTTACAATTGATTTGAGTTGAGATGTAAAAATAAAATGTTACAGTACTTACTGTAGAAATATGGCCTTCTCACCTTAGCCTAGTCTACCCCACTTGGCCAACTAATCAGGCCTTGGCCCCTGCATGTCATCATAGCTGTGCCAAAACTGATCCTAGAGTGTGCGATGCCTGTCAAGGATGACAAGTGCTCATCCATCTCTTGCCAGATGTCAACCTTTTTCCACTCAGTGCTGGCTAATGCTCTTTCTATTTTTTCCAGGCATGAGTCCTACAAGAGGTAGACCATGATCTTTGACTCCTTATCAGACCAGCTTGGAGCTCCACATCATGCCCTCACAGCTACTGCCATAATTCGAAGTGCCAGTACCAAAGTAAGGAATATGTAACTGCAGAGCTGTGGTTCAGATGGTGGGAACCATACCATCTGAGGTGTGATATCAACATAAACCCAACTACCATGTAGGGTCACTGAGCATGGAACTTCTATCATTGGCAAGTTTGGTTTACCAAACTGCATTGTCACATAGGTATGGAATTTTTTAAAGGAATACTTTTTTTCTGTCATTGCAAATGAAAGTTAATGACTAACCCATTTGCTTTTATGTGTAATTGCTTATGCACAGTAATGTTTCAACCTTTATTTGAACAGCTGACATTAAGGTCATGCATTACTCATTTATTAAAGCATGCCTTTTTAAATAGTGCTACACATTATACTTGTATTACTTTTTTTAACTAGAATTTATAAATAACACAGTTGGTGTCACCTTGGTTTATTCAAAACAACTGAGTGGCATGAGTTGATGAGGTGTGTCAACATGTATACCACATAGGCATGGATTAGGCATTTGGATTTTGCAACCCAAATGTTGCAGACTCCATTTTTCCCTTTAAATGCATTGGTCAATTTGAGATATATTAGGCATTTTGAAATGTTCCCAAGGCCATCTTGGCCCAGCACCACTCATTGCAGCTCTTCAACATCTACCCGAAGTCTGTTTATATGAATCTGTTCATAGATGCACATGCAGACTACTGCATGTCACACATATAAGCAGAAATCAGCTTACTTTGTATCCAAAATGCATAAGTAAGCCTGATTTTATGTCAGTAAATTTAATACCACTGTATTTAGATGCAATCAGTCAAGTTAGCTGGCAACTTTTTGGGAAAGTGCAAATTTTTTCAAGTAAGATAAACTTGTAGCTAGAAATTAAAGTGCATATTCAATTTGTAGGCCATTTACTACCAGGAGAAACGTATTCCTCATGGATATGACTGTCTAATGTAGTTGATTCATGTTAATGTTAATGACAGGAATGCCATCTGTTAATGGTAATTCCTGACAATGCTAATGGAAATGCACATGGAAGGGCTACTGTTAGAAATGGGAATGCTAATTGTCTGCAATATTTTCTTGAATGTGTAGATTAGGCTATACAGGATGTTAGTATACAATTTTAAATGAGTAAAGTATTTTTTTCTACATTTACACCGATGTATTGTGGTGTTGGCATAAATGTTGCTGTACGGTAGGACAGGATTTGTGACTGTCACTCATGAATGACAAATCATAGCAGTATAAATGCAGAAAATTGGTAAAGGAAAAATTTCAGCTCTTTTACTAACAGCATATGATGGCAATGAATTGGTAATTGTTTGCAATACTATTCTGCATTTATGGACGATGCTCTACAGATTAATATTACACATTTTTTTTTTACTGGGTGAAGTTTGATTTACGGTATGTGTGTGAATATAGGTGTTGTTTCAGGATAAATGTTTCTGCACTCAGATCTTTGTTTTATTAGTGATGAAGGCAGGCATGCTTTCATCTTTGTGTTGCTTTTCTGATGAGTTGACCAAGTTTCAGTACTTTACTTTTGTAATTTGTTTTAGGTGACTGCATGATCCAGAAGAGACAAGATAATTTCTCACATGAGGAGAATCACATCCTCATGGCAACCCTTAGGATATGCAGCAAACATCCTTTTTGAAAACTGGTACCAAACAATCTGAGAGAACAAAGATGAAATCAAGTGGTTATAGATATAAATGCTTTTGGCTGAGAGAACCACACACTGACACAGTGAAAGGAGAGGGCTAATGAATATGGTAAGATGTGCCTGAACAAAGGCAAGGCAGAATGCAGTTGCCTGTAGCAGTAGTGGGATGGACCTCATACACTTACTCCTTTAACACCTGATAAGGAGTACCTCCTTTGCATTCATGGAGATTACTGTGAAACAGATGAGGACGTCACAGGCATAATCAAAGGTAGTGTGCACACTGGCTATTACCCCTATCAGCAGCAGCACGCACAGATATGTGTTCGAGAAGGTTAGTTTGATCTCTGTAACATATTTATATAAAGAAATGATTGCTTAAGTTAAATAATTACATATAACAAATGGAGTTTGCTTTCAACAGGTGAACCCCCGACTTTTGCATATAATGATATTGAACAGTGCATGCATGATTAAGTGCCCTCCACACCTCATTACACAATATACAGTAGTGTACTCCAGTATATGATTAGTAATATGATCAATTAATTCCTTACAGGGTCAGCAGAAGAAAGAAGCAGTTCTACTATACCAGTAAATTTAGAAGGCAGCAGCAGCAAAATGGCTGCTGATGGTGATAACATAGGTATGAGACAGCCTGAAGAAAGTGAAATGCAGCCACCAAGTTTAATGTCAGGCTTACACACTCCAAAACATGTAAATAACTCTGCAGAACATGACACTGGATCATAATGTCATGTACGTGAAAACATTACACTACATGTTGTACAGGGAGAAAACCCATGCACCTCAACAACAGTGTCCCCAGAACCACAGGAACAACTTTTGGATGATGGCAGAAACTCAGAGGTAACCATGCCCATTGTGACACTAAAAAAAGGAGTGCCAGATACAGGCACAAGTCACAGCTACCTTGGGTAACACATAAAGCACTGGTTGCCCAACAACAGATGTGCCATGACATTGTTAAGGCTCAGTGCAGTGCCACAAAGAGGTCATCTAGTAATGGTCAAAGCAATGCAGTGTGTATGTAAGGCTTTCCAGAAATATATGGAAATGGTAGAGAGTAGGGATAATGCCATAACCACATTGATCCACAGTATGGTGGCACACAGGCAGTCATCTCTGCCTCCAGGTGTACACTAGTAAGGAACTACCAAACTCAAACAGGAGTCAATGTTGGAAAGGGAAGAGGATGGGGTACTGTCCAGACAAGTGGGCACATAGAAAGTCACAATACAATTCTCAGGAGGGTAGTGTGAATGAAGGCCATATCAGCAATCACCTACATGCAGCAGAACCTCTCATTGAAGGTCTTGGTCCCCTCAGCACTGTGAGATCAGTGTCTGTAGGATTACCAGCATCCAGTAGGTCATGTCATTGCAAAAAGTCAGCATCTAGCTCGTAAGACAGCACCTCCTTGAGATCACGTGCACCTTCACTTACCCTATCTTTAGGGGTCATTGTGTATAACACATTTGACCTTGACCTACTGTGACTCAGGCTAGACATTTCAAGTACATAAAGTATGAAATGTTTCATTTCACTGCCATGCCTTTCAGTACACTGATGTCAGAGTTTAGCTTCAAAGTCAATGTATACAAAAATGTAAATAAAATAAAAATAAATAAAAATATGTAATAACCTCAGAATATGGGAAGTGAATGATTGTCTGTGTACAATATAATCCAGTATTAAGATGCTTTCCATATGCATGTATTTCATTTGATTAATGGTGATGTTTACAATAAAGCAAAATACATTGTAAAGAAAGGTGGAGGGCATTATATCCAAATTGTAATGTTTAACACTGTTCATTATCAAGAGTTTCAACTGAGAAATGGTAAAGCTGACAAGTAAACTGAACATAATAAAAATAATATACACTATTAACAGGATAACACACACCTGAAAAAAATAGATTGCATGAGTATCCTGCCATCAACATATTGCTGTTCCTGAGGGCATAAGTTGGTGTGTATGACCATGAATTAGTCAAATGGGAAAGTGCCTTAATAATGAACAGTAAATCTTTAAGCAATAACCCATAACTGGGTGAGAGTAATGTTGGATTTGCCCATAGTTGGTGTGATTTGATTACGAGGATGAAGTCTGAGTGATCATACAAAGTCAACCATGAGTACATCCAGCATTACCTACACTCAGGAATGGGTTATTGCTATTATATATTGATGTTATTTAATAAAGAAATTGATTATCTTCCTTAAATAATGTCTTTATATAACAGGGCTGTAGTGTTCCTCCATGTTGTTTCACGTTCTTTCACATTCTTCGCCATTTTCTGACAGGGTATATATCAGATTATCGACATTTCAAAATGTCGAAGCACCTTTTTTCGACACAAAAATATCGACCGCTGAGTTTGTCGAACAGCCAAAACATTGATTTCTTTCCAAGGGAAAGAAATGAGTTGGCCATTCTGCACGCCTGCCCTTTCCCAACTGTAGTGCGGACTTGGCGTTAGAATATTTAGTTGGGGGTGTGTGGAGGGCACAGCCCCCCATGGTGGGGGGTGTGGTGGGTGAAGCCCCCCACTTAAATACATTAGTTTTTATGTTGTGTTGTCTGTTGGCCTTCCAATTTCTTTCCCTTGGAAAGAAACCAGTGTTTTGGCCATTCGACAAACTCAGCATTCGACATTTTCATGTCGAATAAATGTGCTTCGACATTTTGAAATGTCAATATTCTGATATAGACTCTCTTTCTGACATACTGCACATGTGTATGGGACTTAGTTCCAACACTTGCACGATATATTAGTGTTATTCAAGAGAAGAAATGAAGAAAAGAGATTCTCTGTTGCAGTTTTTTTTCCTCATTCCTGCCAGTCTTAATGCAAGAAATCTGGACAAAGCGCAACTTAATGGGGGAACAAAGATCCAAAAATAGGGGCAGATTTATTGCTCATATAAACTTAGAAAGTTGCTTGAGGGAGAGGTTGTGTGTTAGCATGCATTTTCTGAATGATATGAAGCCTAAACCTCAAATGTCTGTCATTTACTGACTTCATTCCACAGTGGCTTTGCCCTCATGATCAAACCATGACATCCTTGGGTTACTCCTGTGATACCCACACCCAGACATGGGTTATTGCTAAAGTAACCTTTACAATGGTTTGTTTTCATTCAGTTCTAGGGTTTAAATAGGATTTTATAAGCCACAGTAACCACAGTAAATATGAAGTATGTAACACTGTATAAACACGTTACGATATCTCAGTAGCCATTCAAGCAACACACAGTCTGCTAACAGCATTTTCTTCATTCAGCAATGAACTTTTATATGAGGCTAAGCCATTCTTTCTGTCACTTGATTTTAGAGAAATATGAAAATTAGTACAATACAAATAAATAGCATACAAATAATATTCTATGTATCTGTAACTGCACTAAACAGAGGTCAAATACCAATGCAGTTATGTTCATTGTGTAAGCTTTAAAATCATTTAATACTTTATATGTAGCATGGTTTCGGAATAATTATTATTATAAATATAAACAAGCAATATTTCATGATGAATTTCAGGTAGTCATCCAATAGAGGCTGTCCAATTTAATAAACTGTTGAAGTGAACGGCTGAGACTTGTGGATTTTTGAACTGGACAACCTCTATTGGATGACTACCTGAAATTCATCATTTGGTGCAGTGTGTGTTTTTTGCGGATTACAAGCAATATTTCATGCCTAATGGTGTCAGTAGAATGTAACTGCTGTAATGAATTAAAGATAAGAGGGAATGTCTGATGAGCAAGTAACAGTAGTCCATCCATCCATCATGTGTAGCACTGCATATATATATATATATATATATATATATATATATATATATATATATATGTAAACTGCAGTTATGCTCTGTGTATTATATAAGAAATGAAACATTAACCTGAATGTCATGGCCCATAGTTTAGGATGAGACACCATGCCTTTACCTGCATAGCGTTATACTGAACATGAGCCTGCCACTTGGGCTTCCTTACTACTGTTGCCAACTGGCAATCATTAATCATGATAGAGGCTGTGGTTGGCATAAGGTTACTTCACAGATACAAGGAACAAGGTTTGATTCTCAATTTCAGGGAAATTGGCTAGTCTTAAAATGGCCCATAAGGGGAGCTAGACTAGCACTTACCTGTTAATCTAAGGATTGCACTGGGAGCTGCAGTGACATCAACCTTTACCACCTGACTGTTGCATGATCATGCCGCATAGAATGCAGTAGGCAGAAAACATTCTGCATGCAGTAGCTGGTTCATAATAAAGGACCCCAGACATATCCAACTATCTAAAACAGTGACACTAGGAGTCTGGGATGGGGCTGTATTAAAATTATCTTCTGCAGCTTCCTTCAGATTTGTCATAGGAATCATAAGCCATGACTCCAGTGGATAGCCTGCTAGTACCTGTAAAACAGAAGAAAAAAAGAAAAAAGGGGGAGGCACAACAAAAGAAATGTGGTTTATTATTATGCATTACACTTTATTAAGAGTAACTAAGTAGATGATAAAAACCACAATTTCCACTTCCCAACAAGATGACCATGGATTTGCAGCTACATTGGTGCAGTGGATAGCATTGTCACCTCACAGCAAGAGGTTCTCTGGTTCAGTCCTTGGCTGGGGTGCCTTCTGTGCGAAGTCTGCATGTCCTCCCTGTGGTCGTGTGGGTTTCCTCCAGTTGCTCTGGTTTCCTCCCACATCCCAAAGACATGTTGTAGGTAGATTGGACACTCTAAATTGGCCCTAGGCATGAGTGCATGCATGCGTGTGCCTTCTGTGGAAGGTTGGGTGCTTGGCTGGCAACTTGACACCATAAAACTCCACTGCCAGTCATGAGTGGACAGGTGATCTGCTGTAGTGATCCCTAACCGGGAAAAGACGAAAGAAGAAGAACAACAACAAGATGACCATGGAGCATCCTACCATGCAGTTAGAGGCAGTAGAGTGAGCTAGTGTGCCAGATTTGGGAGTCATGAGGCTCTTCCAGGATACTGGAAGTGGTTATACTGATCCATACTTGCCAAGAGTACATTGAAGAACATCTGAAATATCTTTGAGGCAGAAGCCTGAGGACTATCCAACATGTCACCTGTTTGTCTTTGAAAGGCTCCTGTGGCAAGTATAGTGAAAACTATAAATACCTTAGGGTCCATAGGTATAAGAAGGCCATGCATCCCCCTTAATTCCTCTCTGTTGGCCATATGTGCTCACTTAAGCTCTTACAATACATATCCACTCTAAAATCTATCAAGGATTTCCTGATTATCAAAATTATAATGAGTAATTCTCCATCTATATCCTTGCCTTCTTGGCTGTGAGAGCTGCTGAGAGCAGCCAGTTTTGCCTCAGCCAAGACAAGCAGCTCACACTGAGAAAGAGCTAAGCTACCAGAAAGAAAGAGAACATCTTCATCAGTTGTATAGTAAATAGAAAAGGCATGATCACACTTTTTTAATGTATCAGCAGATGCCTTGGAAATGTATCAAAATATGACTATGAATTGCAAACAGGAGGGTAAAAGGCTTATTTGCAGAAGAACGTTTACACTATTTCTAATTTGAATTTGTTTATTCAAGGCCATTGTATATAAATTTACATTTCGTCTGTGAATCTCAGCAGAATTGTGCTTGTGCGTGAACACCAATTGCCTTAACATGTTTTCATAACGACTATGAATATCAGTCTTAATTGTCAAGCTCACAGCTTAAAGGTTTTGCTTGCATCTTTTAAGAATATGAGGAGCATTATTGCCACTTTTCCTACTAGTGAGGGAAAATCTTCTGTGTCTCGAACAACCAATCGTTCTTTGAAGTATGCTTATTACTCAGCTGATGCAGCTTCCAGAGTAGCAATCACTAGATCTATTATGGGAAGGTTTGCTTGGTTTCATTCTCAAAGTTTACCTGTGGATGTTAAAGATGAAATTTTTAATTCTCTGTTCTATAGGGAAGTTGTTTCTGGATACATCTGCTGCTGAGGTCATGAAAAAGTGTAATGAGAGGGGTAAACTGATTCAGCACTGACTCAGTTTTTCAGCCTTCCTTTTCTAAATTTATTAAAGGTTTCATCTCTAACTCAGGATCTTTCTATAAAAACCAAAATAAGATAACACAGCAAATGTCTTGCAAGGAGATGCTCAAAAAATATTAGCAAAGAGACTCCGAAAAAGGAGGGGTTAGCCTCCCGGAAACAAGAACAGTCGAACAAGTCTGAATGACTATCCTCAAATGTTACCACCTTCCCACCATTGCAAGCCTTTAAATCTCCCCCAAAATCTGGCTCTCAATTTCTGTCTTAGAGTGATCCATCAAGGGTACAGATGGCAGTGGGAGTCCCTCGTTTTTAGGTGATTCCTTCTCATCCACAGCTCCAACTTCTTTCCCTTTTGCTATTCAGCATTAGTTATTTATGGGGTCATACAACCTCTTTATCTTTCTCTGAATGTTTCTGGTACCAAAGAAAGAAGCATTATGAAGACCAGTTCTAGATGATTTCTTTCTCAATCAGTTTGTGAAAGTTCCAAAGTTCAAAATGCTGTCCCTTCACAACCTGTAACTACTTATTCCCACCCTTTTTTGTCAACTCTAGATTTAAAGGATGCTTATCATCGTATCCCTGTCATCTCATATTTCAAGTTTTGTAATGTTTTCTGTGTCTCAATTACAGTGTCAGTTCTCTGCATTACCATTTGGAGTTATTCACTTCTCCAAGGGTGTTCACAAAGTGACTAGCTCTTATTATGGACTGCAGGATATTCACATTTTCTTTGCTTGGATGACTTGCTTATTTTTGCAGAGTCTCTTTCAAGGTGTCAGGAATCTCTAACTTGGTTAAGACATCCCCTTCACAGTCTGGATTTCCAGGAGAACATTCCAAAGTCATGTTTGACGCCTTCCTAAAAAAATGTATTCCTGGAGTGTCTGCTAGATATTTAAACTAAAAGATCCTTTCTTCCACAGGAAAAAGTAGATCTATACATAGATCTATTCCTGAGCTCTTCCACTCAGTCCAGGACTTAAGCAAATGAATTCATCAGTGTACTAGGATTCTTGGCATCTATGGTTCTCATGATTCCTCTAACCAGACCCCACACTAGAAAGATTCAGTGGTCCCTAAGATCTGTATAGTCCCAATATCATCACCCCCCTGATGTTTCAAATTCCAGTTTTGGGATTTGTAAAATGGAAACTGCTTTGGTGGTGAGACCGGTTTTATTTGAAGCCAGGTCATCCATTATTTCTTCTAACGCCAATACAGTCAGTACCAACAGATGCCTCAAGCTTTCCTTTGGGAGCTGTGTCTTTGTGGGTAAACGTTCAGGGTTTTTGAAACAAAAAAGACTAAATTAAAAGAGATGTTAGTAGTTATAAATGCACACGACACTGTCAATCATCTGTAGTCCACAGGACCACTGCAAGTAATTACAGACAGCACCACAGTGATGTGGAACATAAATAAAGAGGGTGTTCCACATCTTACACTCTCTGTAGACTAACAGTTGTAGCCTGGAATATAACTATTCAGCATAGTCTTACTTTAAAGTATCCTACATTCCATCAGACAAAAAACATTGTTGCAGACAAGCTGAGCAAGACCAGGACAGACCTTCGCAAATGGAAACTTGACTGGGGAGTCCTCCAAGATTTGATTCAGCTATGGGAAAACCTCAGAAAGATTTATTCAACTCTATTCACGACAAACAGCTAGCAAACTTCTGCTCCAGGACTCATTGCAAACAGAACTGGAAGCCAGTTGCATTCTCATTTCCGTGGAAGAAAGTGTTCTTCTACGCCTTTCCGCCTTTTCTACTAATAACCAGGGTCACTCAGAAGGTTATCCAAAGATGATTGTAGTGACTACCTTCTGGCTGAGTTAACAGTAGCTTTCCTTTTTGGAAATGACCAAGGACAACTAACACAATCTTCCTCACAGACTGCAGCTATTCACACAAGACAGAGATTACTTGATACACCCTGACTTGAAACAACTTTAACTAAATGTCTGGGTGATAGAGTTTTAAAACATTTAGGTAACTATTTTCTGGTGATGTGCAACTGATATTAAAAAAAGACAAAGAATCCTCCTACTAGGAAATCATATATTGACAAATGGAAAAGATTTTCTGTTTGGTGCCATACTAAGAAGCAAGACCCTTTTAAGGCTATTATTTTCCTTGGTTCTATAATGTTTGTGTGAGTTATTATCCTCTGACCTTGTCTTACTCCTCTATCAAGGTTCATTTGTTGGCCATTTCAGCATGTCTACCTATGGCTCTTCCTCTTTCAATGCATGCCCATGTCAAGATGTTTTTGAAAGGGATACTACATACCCATTCTTCTAGAAAACAGGTGGCTCCTCCTTGGGATCTTAATTTTGTTTTGAAATATTAACTTTTCCTCAGTTTGAACCAGATCATTATGCTGATTTGAGGTTCTTAACAAGGCAGACAGTTATGCTGAATGCTCTGACTTCTGTAAGAAGAATGTGTGAGTTGCAAGCTCTCATGGTGGGTCAGCCTTATCTCATTTTTTGCAAAGATAAGGTTTGTTTGGGAACTAGTCCTTCATTCATGCCTAAATTGGTATCCAGGTTGGCTTGTAGTCAAGCTATCCATCACCCTGTCTTCTTTCAAGAACCCAAAAATTAGAAAAAGGGATTGTTCATACTCTGGATGTCCACAGACAACTCAGATACTACCTTGGTAGGATGAAAACCTTCAGAAATTCTGATTAATTATTCATTCCTTATGAAGGTAAGGAAAAAGGACAATGCACCAAAGCAGTCTGTTTCCAGACAGATGTCCCATGCAATCTCATTCTATTATTCATCATAACATGCCAATTCAATGCAGTTCAAAGGCATATTCTTACCTCTGGAAATGGTGGACTCTGCAAGGATTGTAGAAGCAGTAGTTTGATCCTCTGTACATACTTTTACAAAGTACTACAAACTAGATCCCTTTTATAGTTCTAGAGCAGGTTTTGCAGTTACCTTACTCCAGGGGCTCCTGGACCCTAAACCTTTATCATCCCAAACCTTAGTTATGGTATTCTACCCATATAGCTAAGGCTACTGCAGCACTGATCAAATGATGAAAATATTGTAGCTGTGTAAGTAAACTTACCACATTAAATACTTGCAAGATCACTGCCATAGTAGCTGCTCCCTCCCTCCATTCCCCTTACTGTTTGAATGATTTTGTTTGCCAGGTAGGGGACAATGATTATTTACCTAGCAGTGATCATTTTCATGGCTCTAGCCTCCCTCTTTCAGTTGGCATGAAAGTTCTGAAGGACTTGGTATCCAGACCACTGTTTTTCCCAGCTCTGTTTGAGCTGTTAACAGTCTAGGTGCATGGAATATACTCTTAAGCTGTGAAATCTAGCTGGCCATTATATATTATGCATGATAGAGCCCATATAGCTAAGGCTACAGCAGCAGTGATCAAATGAACATCAGCTGGTAGTGGTAAGTTTACTTACACAGTGTTAGTTTCAGGTCCATCCCCTACAGATATCCTATGTTTTCATACTTGCATTGAGCCTTTCTAAAGTTTATTTACCTTAACTAGAGATCACCCAGCTTTGGATTTTCCTCAGGGTCATTCTGAAGTGATGTAGAAAATAGAGCATTTTCTCCTAACCAGTACAGGCACTGGGGGTGGCTCATACCATTATTCTTTAGTGTCAGTTGTTATCTCTGCAATCTTTATTAATGAATTAATTTATTTACATGTTTATTATTTTCCTTTATTAACCGCATGTGTACAATCTTCTTTCTTCTGTTTCTGCATTTTGGTTTAACAGGGGTATCCTTAGGGCCCTATTCAAGGTTATTTTATTTCTCATTAAGTACAACCTTTTTATTTTAATTTCTTCTTTATGCTGCTTTGCCTCTGTCTCATTGTAAGTACATACCACCCTTTCACCTTTTTTTCATCCCTGCTATCTTCAGTTTTACTTTTTTTCCTTACACACATGCAATTGATACCTATAGCCTGGAAGCATCCCTTACTTGAAATTTCTGCTTTAAAATGACAGAAATTGGTTTGAACATTGATTAGGTACTTTTTCTTACTGTCTTACTACACAAGTAAGTATTTCTTACTGACAAGTGTCTTTACCCAAACACTTGCATGCTGCTTTGAATTCTCCATTTTTAGAGCCTTCTATTTTAGCTTGACAGGAATTCTGTTTAGCCTGCACATTTTCCATTCATCCTACCTTTATTCCCTGGAATACATGCTCTCAATGTGTAATTCTGTCTCTTCTGTTTTACTAACTACTTCTTTTCCTTGCTTTGCAACACTTTTAGGCTGCAGTATTTTACTCTGGAACTATCTTCCTTCTACTGTCTCTGTTCCTACAGGCTGCTCTGCTATATATGTATATATATATATATATATATATATATATATATATATATATATATATATATAAATGTGTGTGTGTGTGTGTGTGTGTATGCTGTTATAGCTCTTTAAATTGGTTTGGGAAATGTGCAGGGAATTCTTCTGTTTGTAATCTTAACAGAATATTAATACATCTGAGGCTTCCTAGCAGCATTCCCTGATCTTTATTAGACTGTTCCACTTTTATGAGTGCACCTGGTGGTTGTTCCCAGTTCTACAGGTTACATAGAGTTGTATCGGTATACTTATTCATGAGTTGGTCTCCTCCCCACAGTGATAAAGTAGTATATCAAAAGGAATATTTTTTTTCCCATTGTCTCCACAAATCTTTAATGAGGATAAATATTTCCTGTTATCAAATTTGTTAAACTGAGAACCACAGTAGCAAAGTGATGCAACATTCCAATACAGTTTGTATTTGTAGTTAAATAATAGGGTACTTTCACTTATCTTCACAAAATTAGACTACTTCAACTGCTTTTTTAATAAGGGTCTTCCTTTTGCACACATGCTGTCCTTTTATAAGTATGACAATGCTGCCTGAATCAAGTTGACCCTGCAGTTCCTTGTCATTAATTTTGCTGTGACACAATGACAGAATGACAAAAGGTCTACTGGTCTTGTAGATAGTTTAACAAGTTCCATAGGCATAACATCATTAGTAGCATGCTTTACACTAGTCATAGTTTGCATGGGTATAACAGTGTTACCATTACTACTACATAATTTAGCTTTGTGTTTTTTTTCTTCATATAGTAGTGGGCCTGCCCTTAGTATTCACATGACTTTGGCAATTGATACCATACCCTCAGCTGCAGCAACAGTGGTTTGTAATAACTGTTAAACTGTCACCACCTTGGTTTAAAGGCAAGTACAATATAAGCACAGTCCACCAGAAGTTCACATCACATACCACAGGAATGCTAAAGTTTGGTCAAACAGCCTTGCTCTCAACACACACAATGAGAATGCTGTCTCACTGGGTGGGATACGTTTGCTCAGACTGATGCCTTGTAGGTAGCAAAAGGTAAAAAAAGAAAAGAAAAGAATGTTTGACATAAAAAAGTATGCCAAAATATGCTTTACTGCACTCACCAATGCTGTCTATAAAACCACCAAGGTCCACAAGTTTATCAGAAATGTTCACAGCTTTTATCAAAATGAAAATAAAGGTAACAAATTAAAGAAAAAAAACAGAGTACTTGTCAGACAGGACCTTGTTATGGTTCTTGAGCCCTATAAAACAAGATCTACAGTCACTTTTTAGAAAATGAAAGTCCAACAGTCCTTCTCCACTGGATTCAGGTGATCATCAGTGCAGTGTCTCCTCTTAGGCTTCACTGGCTTCTTCTTGGTAAATGTCTTCCCCCACTAACACATCAAATGATTCTTATGGCTGCATAAAGACACCTCCAGACAACCATTCTCCCTCTATTAAAGGAAAGCTTCTCTGGCTTGGTGGGACTTATAGCACCATGCCCACATGGGAACCTTAGAGTACCCCACCATTGGGCACCAATATATGTGAGAGAAAGGGGTGTAGTTCCACTCCACTGCCAAAAGTAGGTGTGCTAGTCACCAGAGCATTATTCTATTCAATTACACCAATATCATCCAAAAGGTTAAAATGAAAAGATACGTGCAAATATGATTCACTGAGAAATTCACCAAATGCAATCTGGCATCAAGATAATTTACAAAATATGAACTGTTGTCCTGGGTATGAGCTTCCAACATCCAAACCCAGACTAGGACTGCACAATGACCAGTCACTGAGCTATGAGTTTGGCCTAGCACCCCAGACCCCTTTCTTATTAGCCTGTCTGTGAGCTTCAGTGTCTTTTTCTGTGTCATTCCCATAGTAACTGCTTTGCAAACAAATTATTACTTACACAAACACGTGCACATGATTTCCAGGGAAGGCCTGTAGAACTATTTAATTTTCCATAGCTGTCTTCCTGGCAAGGTGGATCTGCTACCCTAAGTTAATGAACTTAAGATTCATCAGTCACCATACCATGGTTGATCATACCTCTCAACCTCTTAGAGCAAAAAATGTGGACAAAGCCTAAAATGATGGGAGGACAAATAGGGACAGATTTTAAATGTTGCTCTTACAAACTTAGAAAGTTGATAAAATAATAGGTTTTGCTTTAGCATGAATTTTCTGAAGGATATGGAGTCTTAAAATGTCTGTCATTATTTAATTTCAATCCTCAGCTATTTGCCAGAAAAGTACAGATTTTAGGAGGAACACACCAAAAATATGAGGCAAAAATCTGGACATTCTGTGAAAATCTGTACAGTTGAAAGGTATACTGTTGATCACTATTCAAATAGAGTAATAACATACAAGACTGGTAATGAGCTAAGCGGTTTGGCTTGAAGCTGGATGCAGCAACTTGAAAACTTGCAGTGCTAAATAATACCATCTTATCAAAAATAAACACATAAATAACCAGACACAAGATATTAAAAGTGAATGAACAAAAAAAAAACTTTACTTAGAAAATAAAAATATTAAAACTGATAAAAGTTAAATATGCAGCTGTATATACATTTGTACAGAGACATAAATTAATTCATTTTACAGACAGAATATTTAGAAAGAAAACTATTTTCTAGAGAAATAAACTGACTTAATCTAGCTCTAAGAATATAGGAACTTGTCATATTTCCAATGATAATTCGTCCAAAGCACAATACTGCAAAAGGAGCATTGACAAAAGACAGTTTAAGAGAATGTTACCTTTTATACTCTTCTCCACTGTTGTGTTACTGTGGAGTTGATATATATAAGCTGGAAGGTTATTGGGGTCTCTTCCCACAACAGGAGACTTGCCTCTGAAAAAAAAAACTATTTAGTTACTCGCTGAAACTGGCTTTTAGTGATACTTTTTGTGGTATTGTCTCTCAGAAGGATTTTGTCCAACAATCATAATGAATTAAACAATGCTGAACTTCAACTGAGCTAAGTTACCAGAAGGATGTACAGGTAAACTGTAGAAAAGCAAACTTACACAAATAATCACATCCCAAGGTTGAGTGCAGGACTGACTTACTGCACATTTCATCTTAAAATATATTAGCTTTTTCTTTTTCCCTACTGGGCAAGAGGTAATTCACTTAGTTTTTCTCATAAGCAGAAAGCCAAAACAAAGAAGAGATGGAATTCAACAGAAGAATTTCACATCTTTCTACTAATGTCTTGCACCTGGCCCCTCAACAAATCTTAACTCTGATTTTCTGACCTTCCCATGCAATTACTGGTAGACAGCTACTTATTTTCTGAGTCAGAGACATCTCTTACATTCCATGTATAACACTGAAGTTCTCAGTTGAATAAAAATTGCTGGTTTTATATGCATTCATGTCACCGTTATAACATCTTACAAATGCAGTTCCATAGCATAATGTCATCTACAGATTTCATAAATCTTAAATACAGCTTACAGATATCAGTTGAGATAAAAGTTACACTTTTTCAGAAAATCCATTTTTGAAAAGTGTTAACTCAAAAAACAAACTTTTTTGGGGGGGGTCACCCCCCCCTCTACACCCCAGGGGCTTAGCTAGCTAATGCCCCCTAAATTCTGTATGTGTGTGTCTGTCTATGCATATATATATATATATATATATATATATATATATATGTATATGTATATATATATATATATACACACACACACACACACACATATGTATATATATATATATATATATATATATATATATATGTGTGTGTGTGTGTGTGTGTGTGTGTGTGTGTGTGTGTGTATGTATACAGCCACAATAGAGTGGCAAAAATCGGAAAAATATCATGCACAGAATACCACACTGTGATTAAATGAAGCACAACATTCATATTTTTTGGTAAAAAGATTGACAATCCAACTACCTTCTACAATGTGTAAGTATGCCATCTTACAGTCTCATCATCATCATCTTCTTTTGGCTGTTCCCGTTAGGGGTCGCTACAGCGGATCATCTGTTTCCATTTCTTCCTGTCCTCTGCATCATGCTCTTTCACACCAACCGCCTGCATGTCCTCTCTCACCACATCCATAAACCTCATCTTAGGCCTTCTTTTTTTCCTCTTACCTGGCAGCTCCATCCTTAGCATCCTTTTCCCAATATACCCAGCATCCCTCCTCAGCACATGTCCAAACCAACACAATCTCGCCTCTTTTGCTTTGTCTCCAAACTGTCCAACCTGAGCTGACCCTCTAATATACTGATTCCTAATCCTGTCCATCTTAGTCACACCCAGTGCAAATCTTAACATCTTTAACTCTGCCACATCCAGCTCTGACTCCTGCCTTTTCGACAATGCTACCGTCTCCGACCCATATAACATAGCTGGTCTCACTACCCTCTTGTAGACCTTCCCTTTCACTCTTATTCGTACCCGTCTGTCACAAATCACTCCTGACACTCTTCTCCACCCATTCCACCCTGCCTGTACTCTCTTCTTCACCTCTCTTCCACACTCAACATTACTCTGAATTGTTGATCCCAAGTATTTAAACTCATCCACCTTTACCAACTCTACTCCCTGCATCCTCACCATTCCTCTACCCTCCCTCTCATTTACACACATATATTCTGTTTTAGCCCTGCTGACCTTCATTCCTCTCCTCTCTAAAGCATATCTCCACCTCTCCAGGGTTTTCTCAACCTGGTCCCTACTCTCACTACATATCACAATGTTATCTGTAAACATCATAGTCCACGGGGCCTCCTGTCTAATCTCATCTGTCAACATGTCCATCACCACTGCAAATAAGAAAGGGCTCAGAGCTGATCCTTGATGTAATCTCACCTCCACCTTAAACGTATCTGTCACTCCCACTGCAGTCCTCACCAATGTCACACTACATTTGTACATATCCTGTACCACTCTTACATACTTCTCTGCCACTCCCGACTTCCTCATACAATACCACAATTCCTCTCTAGGCACCCTGTCATATGCTTTCTCTAATTCCACAAAGACACAATGCAACTCCTTCTGACCTTCTCTGTATTTCTCCAACAACACTCCCAGAGCAAATATTGCATCTGTAGTGCTCTTTCCTAGCATGAAACCATACTGCTGATCACTAATCATCACCTCCCTTCTTAACCTAGCTTCCACTACGCTTTCCCATAACTTCAAGCTGTGACTGATCAATTTTATCCCTCTGTAGTTACTGCAGCTCTGCACATCAAACTTATTCTTAAAGATAGGTACCAAAACACTTTTTCTCCACTCCTCAGGCATCCTCTGACTTTCCAAAATGTCATTAAATTTCATTAAACAATCTGGTTAAAAACTCCACTGCCATTTCTCCTAAGCAGCTCCATGCTTCCACTGGTACGTCATCTGGGCCAACAGCCTTTCCATTCTTCATCCTCTTCATAGCTGTCCTTACTTCCTCCTTACTAATCAGCTTCACTTCCTGATTCACTATCCCCACATCATCCAACCTTCTCTCTCTCTCTCATTCTCTTGATTCATCAGCCCTTCAAAATATTCTTTCCATCTACTCAACATACTCTCCTCACTTGTAAGTATGTTTCCCTCATTATCCTTTATCACCCTTACCTGCTGCACATCTTTCCCAGCTCTGTCCCTCTGTCTAGCTAATCGGTACAGGTCCTTTTCTCCCTCCTTAGTGTCCAACCTTTCATACAACTCTTCATATGCCTTATCCTAAGCCTTCGCCACCTCTCTCTTTGCCATGCACCTCATCTCCTTATACTGCTGTCTACTTTCTTCATCTCTCTGACAATCCCACTTCTTCTTCGCCAGCCTCTTCCTCTGTCTGAACTAAGAAAACAAATGTTACTGATATCACATTTTACATCAGTTTCTATCCCATGCTAATGTAGGGTTACAACCCTCTCTTTTATACATCACAAATTAGGTGATAATTAGGTAGGTAATGAATACAGACTTGTAGCTAAAGACACATCTTTAGTTACATCATTTCAATTACTATAGTGGTGGGAAACATGATGTTCTGTTACTCAGTTTCCATACTGGTGAGAAACACAATACTGCATTAGTATTACATGTATACATAACAGGTTGCATTCATTTGTTTGAATGAAAAAAAATCCAGTATGTGTGATTGAAAATATGTTGATCACACATATTTTCTTTTTTTTTGTTTGGAAGATTATGATATGATGGGTATTAGCAAAGTTGTCATTTCCCCACTGTAATCTGATCATGGAGTTTGTATATACAATTAGCAAAGATTATGTGTGTGTGGGGGAGGGGGTGCAAAAAATGTTTTTCTTTTCTTGGCAGGTTGGTGATCGAACATTTGAGCACAGTAAGTTGTTTAATATTTTTATTTTACAACAAATGGACATACATCTATATGCACGCATGCCAACACACAGAAGATACAAAATCTGTGTGTGTGTATATATATATATATATATATATATATATATATATATATATATATATATATATATGTGTGTGTGTGTATATATATATATATATATATATATATATATATATATATATAGAGGTTTACTATTATTTCTTTGAACGGAAAAATATTTTCTGTTAGGAAAAACGAACAGTAATACCGAAATGAACGATGGCAATGTCGAACCAAATGCTCGACGCATTTGACTCGACATTGTTGTCGAAACCACCATGTGCTAGCCGTATAGGAGCTGATGTAAATCAGACTCCTATACAACAAATCACGTTTTTGCAGGGGGGGGCAAGCCTGCGTTCCGAATCAAATGTACTTTTATTATGCAGATAAGCAATGTTCAATACCTCTTACATTACATTGCATGTCAGTATTTATATATTTCTGTACACAATAGCAAATCTACATGAGGTACATGGTGGGTGTGGAAAAGTGACATCCAAGTAGTTAACAATAGAATTAATGGTTAGCTACAAGGTGATATGATCTAAGAAGTATTTTATTACAAATCACGCTCTGTGGTCTATCATAACAACAGTATCTAGAAAATACTTTCACTGAGACTGAAATTCACCAATAAAAGAAATGTCAACATTTGGGACGTAGTGGAATGCTCATCTTATACTAACAATGACTCACTGGAGGGTACATTCCCATGTGGACCTCTAAATTGCAGCTACTGTCAATATATGCCCAATAAAAGTGGGTTCAAGTGTCTGGACACCAAAAAGTACTACCCCAGCAAATTTTACGCAGACTGCAACATGCAAAATTTGTCCACAGAGCTCGATGTAAAAAATGCAAGGCATTCTACTTAGGGAAGACAGTCACCAAACTCAAGACCCAAATAGTCAAACACTTGACTGACTTGAGACAGAACACTACCATCAATGCTCTAGTCAAGCACACACTGAAAGCCCCTGACCATAAGGGCGTCACCTTTCACATTATTGACCGAATCGTGGATGATGATTTTCAACGATCCTCTTAATGATTTACTTGAGAAGAGAGAACTCGAATGGCAGCTCAGGCTGGTCGCTTACAGATCACCAGGACTTAATATTTCCACTTCAGTCAGCAACATTCTGAGACTCAGAAAACTAAACCACAAACTTTTTTACTAAATTCATCAATCCGGGAAACCTACAACTCAGGACGCCTGACCAATAATGAACACTGACTCCTTTTTGAGACTTTGATTCTTTTGACCGCTGATTATCATTATATTATCATCCACAGATGTTTGCATACATGAAACACACCCCTGTCCCAATCATTGCTTCATTTAGAGACTTTTTGGGGTGTATAGACTTTTTATGGACCTCTGTTTAAAGGGCTCATACTTTCCCAGCTTTACCGTTCACAGTCTGTGATTAATTGCTCATCTGTCCTATCTTTGCTCACGTTTCACATTAAATGTTGTATTTTTTATTATTTTCTGTTTCTTTACTCCTTGCTTCCAGAAATACATACTAATTCAAGGCAGACCTTTTCCATCATTGCCTTTGATTATTGCATTGATACATGGGGCTTTCCTTTGTTTATTTGTTTAAATGGCTGGGGCATATTGGTTGGTTTAGACTTCAGGGTAAGAACCTATGAGATCTCAACTAAGCTTCATTTTCATTTCTTTTTTTCTTTTTCTTTTATTTTTACATCTTTTGTTTCTTTGTCCTTTACCTTTATCTATTGGTGGTTGCGGATCGATCTGTCCATTAGCAAGGTTTACTCATGTTTCTTTTCTTATTTTAAGTTTAGTTCTAGTTTTTTATTTATCGTATTATTTTGTTCATTGGTGCAATTCCTCAAGCGCTCAGGCAAAAAGGCCAAGATACTTCCTAGCAAAAGTTTATTTTTGACTTCCTCCACTACGTCTTGATTTACCATTTTGGATAGAAATTAAACCTTTCAATTGGACAAACTATCCCAACTCTTCCAGTCATGGGAGTCCCCCCCCACCTTTAGTCCCCACCTGATCGCATTATCTCTAAAACTAAAAATCCCATAGGGCAGTCATACTAACTCCAACCAATTGAATTAACCCTTGCCCCTTGGCTCACTTGGTTTGCCCTCACAGAGCACGATTTATTAATAAATTACTTCTGTGGCCCTATTACCTCAAAACTTACCATCAATGCTAATGTGATCAATGTGTATGCTACTTTACTACACCCACCCTATTTCTTCTAGCCATTCTCTATATACTAAGGTGGGAAGTAATATATAAATACCGACTCGCTTTGTTATTTCCCAGACACCAACAGTACTTTCTTCTGCTCTGAGGCCAATTTAGTCCATTTACAGTTTTTCTTGATGTGGTAAATGTCCCATGTCATAGTACTTCTGATTCCCTTTCACTAACTGTCCTCCATGACCTTTGCCACCCCCCCTTATGATTTCTTCCTTCCCTACCCCCCTGGCCTTTTTAAATATTGTTTATACATTCACATTTAATATTTTGGATTGCGGCATCTTTGGGTTTTGCACTGTTTCATTTGACACAGAGGCTGTTATGCCTCTCTCTTTTCTCTGTTTGAGTTATCCTGTGTAGAATTATCCCCTTTCTTGACTTTTTACTTATTGTTCAGGTCATCCCGATTAGGTAGGGAGCAACTTAATAATGTTATGTTACGTTAAGCTTTAGTAACACCACTGGGTCTTGTATTACTTAGTTTTAACCTCCCTTAGATAAAATTAGGTAGATCTGATAAAGCTTAGGCAAAAGCACTCAAAATACTTCCCAGGAAAAGTATAGTTTTACTTTTCTCCACTAAATCTTAGTGAACCACATTGGATTGAGATTAGACATTTTGATTGGACAAACTATCCTGGCTTATCCAATCATGGGAATTTTCCTTCTGTTCATGAGCTTTGTTGTCTCCCACTCAATTGTATTAACTCTGTAACTGAAAAATCTCATTGGGCAGTCAAACTAACTCTAATCCAATCAAATTAACCCTTGCCCTTTGGCTCGCTTTGTGTGCCCAAGTCCCAATCACAGAGTGTGATTTGTAATAAAATATTTCTTAGGCTGTATCACCTCGTAGCTAACCATCAACTCTATTGGTAACTTCTTGGATGTCACTTTTCCATACCCACCACATACCTCATGTCTATTTGCTAATGTGTACAAAAATATATAAATACTGACTTGCAATGTAATGTATGTGGTACTGAAATGCACTCGTCTGCCTAATGAAATTATAGTTGATATTGAATGCAGTCTGGTTTATTTGGAATAAGCTTGTTGGAGAGATACTAATCAAATTGATCGCATGCTTAGCTTGTTTTCATACCAAACTTAGCAAGGTTTGTTAGTTTAGTCCTTCCATTTGGACTACAGCTTTTCTTTTTTGTTCTGACTAATTAAACTTAAGAAGGAAAAGCAACAATTTTGCAGTACATTCAGTAAATATGAACAGTACTGTTAACACAGTAAGAAGGACAGAGATACTGGAATGGTGTGCTAAATGTGACGTTGGATGTTATGGAAAAGTATGGAATAGGTAATAGAATTAGGAGAGAGTGTATGACAACATATCAACATAATAGAGTGAGATGTTATTCTGTTAGAAGATGTACGATTCCTGACAAGTGAAGAAAGACTACAAACTGAAACATTGCGAGGTGGAAATGTAATATTGAACTTAGGAAATAAACGTTGTTCTGGATTGGCTGTGCTGCGTAAAAAACTGTGAAAATATTAGATGTCACATTGGTAAGGATGGGAAGGTTAGCTGTTGTGGATATGAGGTGGCGAGAACATGTTTATAGAATTATAGACATTATAGGTATATGTGGCTAACAAGGAAAGAGTTTGTTTCATCATAGGTTAGACTATGTGATGCTTAATATGAAAGTTATAATTATAGGAGACTTTCACTGTGATTTAAGGGGAGAAATGTAAAAGGAAAGGGAAAATGAGAAAAAATACAGTAAGCGATAAAATGGTAAATTAGCTGTGTGGAACAAAACTCAATAGACAGAAGGGGCACACTTGGATCTGAAACTGATTTTTTTTTGTATTACCAAAAGGCTTGGGGATAGTAGGTATTCCAATTCTGATAGGTTTTTCTTTTTTTTTTCAAATAATTCTTTTATTTTCCATAGGTTTTTCTTACCATTTAACAATATGGATTGAGGGGATGGAAGAAAGGGAGTATATTAAAATGGGAAAGGGAATAAAAAGAATAAATGAGAAATGATGGTATAAAATTGGAGAATGGGAAGTATTGCAGTTATACAATGGTCATATAACCATGAAGTACTTCTATAAATACTGGTCTGGATAGTGGATTGAATTTAAAAAAAAAGTATAAAAGTGTTTTTCCCCCCAATGACAGGATGATGTAAGAAAGTAAGAGAAAGTGAAGTATTGAAAATTTATAGAAATTTATTAGAGAATTTAGAGAATAATACAAATGAGTATTATGATACAGAAGAAGGCTGTATGAAGGAAAATTTGAGAAAAAAATAAGGTATTAATGATTAGGAAGATATATTATTTACAAGGGAGACGGGAGGAGGAGGTATCTGCATATTTGTAATGAGGGAAATTAGAAATAGAAAAAGGAGAGGTAAAAAAGCACAAGTGCAAATTATGAGTATTGTAGTACAGCATGTGAAAATATGTATAAGACTAAAAAGAAGGAAATTAAGAGATGATAGAAAGTAAAAAAAAATCCAGGTTAATTTAAGGCAAAACTTCAAAAAGAAATTACTATTAATGAATCGGATTAAGTATTTAGGAAAGTAAAGGAAAATAACAGATAATGGAAAGTTAAAAAAAAATCCAGATTGAATTAAGGAAAATTTTCAAAAAGAAATGACTATTAGTGAACTGGACAAAATATTTAAGAAAGTAAGTGCTGATTCAGTATCAGGCCCAGATGGTATATGGTATGGAATATGCAAGAAATTAATGGACTGGCAAATAGAGTATTTTATAAATGTACTGAATGAATGGTTGAAGGAAGGGTTTATTTATAAAGATTAGTGGGATATTAAAATTTATATGAAAGAGAGATGAGAAGAGTGAAATAAAAAACTGGATACTCATCTCACTAATTAACACAGATTATAACAGTGTTATCAGAATAATACAAATGAGAGTGAAAGGAAGACTGAGGAATATTGTGGAGGAAAGTATATATTGTATAAAAGAGAGGGTCTACTTTTACTCACCAAAATTACACATGTTCAAATTCAAACAGTTGACTCCACTTCAGCGAACTTCCATTCAACCAAAAGCATGGACTACCAAACTCCTTTCCCTGGGAAATGAACCACTTGGCCACCAGGGAAAAAAAAAATGAATGGAAACAAATTAAACCCACCCAAGTGAGGGGGGGGCTTCACTCCCCCAACTAAATATACCAACTCCAAGATCACACTACACTAGGGAAAAGGACAAAGTTCACCCTGGGGGCCAAGTGGTTAATATCCCAGGGAACAAAGTATGGTAGTCTGTGCTTTTGATAGAATGGAAGTTCACTGAAGTGAAATCTGTTGTTTCAGATTCGAAGAACTGTTATTTTACTGAGTAGAAGTAGACCCAAAAGGGAAGGGATGTCAAGAATTTTATTGGTTGTTACAGAAATTGTAGATGAGATCATAACTAAAGGGGAAGCTGTACAAATTATGGTAGATATTAGCAAGGCATTTGATACAGTAGGACATGATGGTTTGTAGGATTTATGGAGAAATATGGAATAGGTGATAGAGTTAGGAGAGTGTATGACAGCATATTAAAATAAAAAAGTGAGAATGTTAGTGAATAAGTGGCTCAGTAAAGAAATATGTATGAAATGTGGTATAAGATAAGGATGTCCCATTAGAGGAATATTGTTTGCATTGGTAATGAATGCAATAGTGAGTGAAGTGGCTTATGAAATGAATGATAATAGATGTGTGATGCAAAAGGAGGTGGTAATTCCACTGGTTTTGAGATACATAAGCAATATATATTTGTAGTTACTAAGCAGAAACTATGGATGAGGGAAGTGTCGATTTGTCTGAATGCATGTTTAAAGTAAATGAAAATGACATTGAATAAAGATAAAAATAAATGTTTGGGTGATGTGGTGAAATATGTGAGTGTATTTTTCAATGAATGAAATGTCTTTGCTAGGATAAAATTTGGGAAAAATTATGTATTTATGATGCTATGGGGGGGGGGTTGATAAAATAAATAAAAGGAATATGTTTTCTGTAGAAAATGTATAGATTAGCATTCAAGAAAAATATTTATTGGGTGAATTCTGCTTTAATGGCAAACTTTGGGAAACTTGGCATATATGTTCAATGTTTATATGATCCAGAAAATATGAAAAGAATATTTGCGCAATTGATATTTTCTTTTATATGGGGTTCAAGATTAAACCCATGGAAAATATATGTGTTGTATATAAGTTAAGATGAAAGGGGATTGGGGTTACTAAATCCAGCTGTTTGTTATGCTTATTTAAACTTGTACAGAGTATTAAAGTGAGTAAAGAAATAAAATGAGAAATTAATAGTGAGAATGTTTAAATATAAGTAGAAAAAGGTCTGGGGGATGATAATAAGAAAAAGACAATAAATGTGTAAATGATAAAAAAAAATAAAAATTATCAAGAAAAAATACTATCACCAGAAATAAAAAATGATGATATACAGAAATACAGAAAGATGTGGTACAATAATGTAATAAAACAATATTATTATATAAGTCCATGGGAAATGACCAGAAGAAGTGATTAAGACCATTAAAGTAAGGAAAAATGGTGTACCAATATAGTATAATATAAGTTACCAGTAAAGGGGTATATGCCATATAAAAAGAAAGTTGAAAGAGCGAGTTTATTTTGTGGGGAGGAAGATTCAACACACCTTTTTTGTTAAAAGAGTGGTAAAAATCTGGAAAAAGTTGTGTGAAAAAATATTTTTCAGAATATTCATGACAAACAGTATAGAAATAAATATGATTATGTATGAATATTATAAGAACAAGAAAGAATATGTGCGAAGGGAAGATAAAAAGATAAAAAATTATTTTACATAATATGGGTTCTTTGGAATGAAAGACAATGAAATTTTGTTTAATGTGAAATGAATTTTTATCAGATATGTTGTTAAAAACTAGATTGTGGTTGTGGAAGGAGTGGAGGTCAATTATAGAAGAATAACAATGAAAATGTTATAAGAAAAATGATAAATAGTAAAAAATAGAAATGTCTATATATATGCCTGTAAATATGTAAATAATATTATTATGTTGTGATTTTGACAATGTAAGATTTTGTGAGTGCCTAGCGATATGAATTTGTAATATTACAAGTTGACACTAAAGAGGAACTTCAGCAAATCATAGGTGACTGGAATTAAAAACTGAAGGCACATGGTGTGAAATTGAGTGTGGGTAAAATAGAGGTCATGACAGTAAATGGGAAAAACAGAAAATGCTGAAAATTGAGATAGAATGGAAAATAGTGGAAAAGGATAACAGCTCTAAATATCTGGGAAGTGCGGTTGAGGAGAAGAGGAGTCTAAATGCGGAGGTTAAAGCTAATTGGCACAAAGTGTCAGGGTTAGTATATGACAAAAATGCTAAAGAATCTGAAAAGTAAGATGTACAAAATAATAATGACATCTGTATTTGTATGCTATAGAAACCCTGACACTGTAGGCAAGATGAACAATGCTTTGAATAGATGTAGTTACCAGCACATGTACAGCATCAACAAATAGGACAGTAAAAGTGCTTTTGCCATGAACTCGCTTGTTTTCAACATCTTTTCCAAGTTTAAATTCAGTGTGTTGGAAGAAATTGACACAGTTAGATGTGCTGGTGACTGACAGAATTGTCTCCTTCACCGTGAGATTATTTGGGAACTAAGTTTGTATGCCACTAATCCTTCCATTCTAAATGAAGCCATATTCATTACCAGCGAACTGAAAATTACAGCTTCCAAGCTTTGAGACATTTTAATATATCTATTTTGTATTCAGACATTTTGTCATTTTTATGTCTTTGTCTTTTAAGATTTGGAGTGGTTCTTTTTAGAAATTAACTATCTGATTGGTTTAAACAATGGGGGTATGTTGCTGAGACTTAATTTATTGGTTTTAGGTTTTAAACTAGTTACGGTTCTGATGATCTCTGTATTGATGAAAGCGCTCAACCTTAAGCTAACGCAATAGGTGGTTTGCTGTTTTATTATTCAGTTTCATTAAACTTTTTCGTTTGACTTAATGTGCCTCTGGTTGTTTTTGGTTTCATTTCTATGGAAATGCTAATGAAGTACTGGATTGGAAGTGAAATGAATATAGTCGTATGTTTAAGAAATTTGAATATAATGTATAAGAAATGTAGCTTTATTTATAGGTCCATAGGTGACTACTATGCTAAAGGCACAAAAGCCTTTATATGCCTAGACAATAATAACTAGGATATGACAGTGTTATATCTTAATTTCCCAAATATGAGATGGGGGTAGTATCAGGGTAGTGGGTCTTTGGGTGTCAGAGCCCTGAGTCATTTGGCAGACTGCCACTGTCCATAAGGGACATGGAGTACCCAGGGAGTGAATTTACTCTTCCCCATCCATTTATCTAATTTCTTTTTGAAGATAGTGAAAGATGGGCTTTGCTTTACGAAGATGGGAGGTTTATTCCATAGACGAGGTATCTTTTGGCATACAAATCTGTCTCTCCAGCAATTTGTGTTAAAGTCACAAATATGGTTCAGGTTCATGGAATGTGTAAACGTCGTATAACTTTTCTTGTGAATATGTAACATTTTCATCAGGGCTGGATAAGAGACTGCCCTGTTAGTCAAGCGTAAATCACCTCTGAATAAACAATATGCAATGGAGTAAAGGGTAGGGCCTTTACTCCATCTGTATAAGATTTGTGTCTTGAGCGTTATTTTAGTGAGAAACATTTGGGGCTACTCTGATTGGTATAAGTGCCTGGTTAGGTACTTGCAGAAGGGAGCATTGTACTCGATTATGGGCCTGATGAGGGCCATGTACAATGGCACCATGACTTCCTTTGAACTTGATGTCATGCCTTTACTTATAAGTTGAGCCACTCAAAAGGATTTCCTTACTACCATGGCTATCTGGTGGTCAAAGTTGCAGCTGCTATCTATCTGTGTTCCTAGGTCTTCACCACTGGGTCTAGTTTTAGGGTGGTGCTATCGTTATTATAATTTGCAGGGATATCTGATTTGCTGAAGGGTATGATTATGCATTTTTAGCTTTTAGTCTCAGACTATGTTTTTGGCACTAGTTGTTTGTCATTTTAAGGCCTGTTTGTAGGATGTTGGCATCATTTGGAGATTCAGTGATTACTCCCATCTTACAGTTGCCATCAAATTTGGTGAGCCAGAGGGCTCCAACACTGGCTTTCACTTCAGAGAAGTATATACTAAACAGGAGGGGTCCCAACAGTGAGCCCTGTGGGACACTGCTAGTTCATAGGTTTATAGATTAGTAGTAGACTAACTGCATGTGTGGGCCATTTTATGCTTAGCCAATTGGCCCATGTAAGAATCAAACCCTATACCTTATGACTATAAGATAAACACCTTAACAATTAAGCCAACCTCCCACCCACCCACAGGTAACAGGTTTCTTATAAGCATATTCACCTATCCACACAACATTTGTCCTGCCAGTGAGCTAGTGTGCTATCCATCTGATGATGTAATAGTTTATGCTTAACTCAGTAGGTCTATGATCCCTGAGTGGGGGGTTGTATCGAAAGCTTTGGCCAGGTCTAGATAAATGGTATGTACATTGTTACCCTTATCCATAGTTCTGATGACTTTCTCAAAGAAGTCCTACAGACTGAGCAGGCAAGACCTTTCTTTGGCAAAGCCAAATTGGGTCAGGTCTAATGTTTGGAGATTTCTTGTCATTATTTATCAAGTCCATGATAATTGTCTCCATGGCCTGCAGATAAGAATTGGTCAAGCTCATGGGTCTGTAGTTCCCTGGGTTAGTTGCTGGGCCCCCACTTGTGCAGAGGGACAACTGTTGCAGTCCCCCATTTCTCAGGGACAAAGCCCATCCAGAGGCTGTGGTTAAACAGGGTTTCTAATGGCCCTAATAGAGTCTGCTTTAAGTTTTTTAAGGAGCATCCTGGAACAGAACCTACGGATGCTGTGTTTTTGGCTTTAGTGAGTGCAGTAAAGATCTGTTACCTCAAAATGACTAGAAGGGGGGGTTGCTGATATTTCTTTGGGTATGTTAGGAGAGGATTGGGGGGGAGAAGTCTGAACTGATCTTGTCAGCTAGCAGGTTTGCTATAGTTTCAGGCTGAGTGTAAGTGCTACAATTCATGTTTAGCTCTGCACATTGCTGACCCTTTCCCCTGAGGTCACAAAATAATTTTAAGAGCCTGATGGTTATCATTCACCTGGGAGGCTATCTTTGCTTAATAGTTTGTGTTGGTAGATTTGACCACCTCTCTAATTTTTTTAAGACTGGTGAATGTCTTATTGCACTCTTTTGTATGTTCCTTCTTGGCTTTGGATAAGATTTTTCCTTTTGCTGAATAGCCTACTTATGTCAGGGTCCATCAGGATGGTTTTATTTTTGTCAGTAACCATAGGTTTTACTTGAATAGGTACTGCCTCCTCTATGCAGCTATGAATATAGTTGTATAGTGCTTTTATGTACAGCACAGAGTAGGCCTCAGTGTTATCTGGGTTCAGTGGTACTTGGATGTTTAATAAGCTGTCACTTAGTTTGAGGTAATTTGCTTCAGCAAAGTTCTTAACAAGTATGGAGTTTATTGGGGGTTCTGGGTTAGTTTTAATACCAAAGAAGATAATTTTGTAGTCAGATCTAACCAGGGAGGAGTTAATCCCCAACAGGGGATGGGAGCAGCATCTCCCATGTTTGTGAGTACAAGGTCTAGGACTTCTGTACCACTGGTTGGGGAACTAACTAGTTGCTTCAGGGTGTTTGCATTGACGAAGTCCAAAAACCTCTCAGCAAGTGAATTATGGGTAATATAAGTCTCCCAGTTTATTGAGGGATAGTTGAAGTCACCCAGAAGTATGGTGTTAGGCTGAATGTTAAGAGATTCCTTTAGGTTTAGGTAGCCGGTGTGGTTTTCCAGACTCATGTTAGGGGATCTGTATATCTGAGTAACATGTTTACTTTTTGTAGCATAACTGGTGTGGTGTGATATTTCTGTCATGGGTATGTGATGGGGAGACTCAACCTCAGAGGACTTTCAAAGTAAAGACTGACATTATGTCTGTGGACTGGCAAAACTGGAAACATATTAGCTGTTATGTCAGAAGGGTAAATTGTAGTATTTTTTTGTTTTGTGGGGATGTTTTATAATAGTTTGCCCAGGGTTTTCCTACTAGGTTCTGCACTTTAATTTTGTAATTATTTGTCAGTACAGACACATTTTACCTGAAATGTGTTATGGGGGGGGGGGGTTAGTAGACAATAATACAGATAGATGGATGGAAACTTAAATGCTATAAAAGCATAAGTTGTGACATTTGCATTTAAAAATAATGATTGTAGTGCTTTTCTGTAATATGATAGAGCCTTTTAAAAATACTTTCAGGGTTGGTTGGACGGCATAGGTGCAGGAAGTCTGCCTTTACACTCTGCAGCCTGATCTTCAAAACAGACCCTGCCTGCTTCAGGGTTGGTCAAAGGGGCAGAATGAAACAACTAATGGCTAGCTTTTCTATCCCAATGGAAGTGTTGGGGGGATCACTGCGTGTGGAGCCACAAGTCAACCCAATATGGAAGCAGAAAAATGTGCAGGACTTGGTGGGTAGATGCAGGCAGTGAGAATGACAATATCATTACATGTTGCTCTCTTCGTCAGGAAAACTGATCAGCTGTTTAAAGGAAGACATCTCTAGCATACCTAGTCCATGGTTTCTCATAGGTATTTTCATTCCTCAAGCTCTACAAGTGTGTGTAAAGGCAGATTCATTGATAGGTTGGGAGCCCATTCGGTGAAGAAACACTTCTGGAACTGCTCAATAAAGAGCTATATGGGAGCCTAGGGAGAGTATGAAAGGGAGTGGGAAGTGAGACACTGAGTGCTGGGGTTGTGTACAGAATTCATGGGTACTTCCATCACTTAAATGTGATTTACCCTCCTGGTGGAGTAGATTGTGCCACTCACGGGTTTAGTGACAGATAGATAATATACAATTATTCCTGATTAAGATATGTTATCTTTCTGTTCATCTGTCTTTTTCTTTGTCTGTCTAGCTCTCTATCTTTAGGTAAAATGAACTAGACTACAAGCTCCATGAATTAGTTACAGTAATAAAATTAAGAATTAAATTCACTGCAGTGTTAATAAAGAGAATACATAGGTAAAGGCAATAAATAAGAACAGAAATGCATTGAAAGCATGGTTACAATTTTTAGTGAATTAAACATAATTCTGGTAGGATACTTAAGTAGTTTTACTAAATGAACAAAGATCCAGCAAACAGGAAAACAAAAGCATTTAAATGTATATTATGTCCTTAAATAAATGGTTGATATGCTTCATGTTTAGGCATGCCCTGTTTAAATGGTGGTGTTAGTGTGCTTATGTATAAGGGCTGTAAGCATTCTTTAGTAGACTACTTTCTTTTTAAAACCATTTGTTATATATGACTTGTTACAGAAACACACACACACACACCACTTACCATTTTTCAGTAGTGTGTCTGCCTCTTAGCATGTTGGTAGACTGGGAAAACAGGAAAAGTGAAGAAGGGTGGAGCAGTACATGGAAGGACACGATTATACAACAGACCAGAAACATCACAGTTCACAGCAAAATCAGTGCCTCAGGAACTGCGTTTTCAGCAGACACTTCTGTTTTAGCACGTATCATTTTTGTATGGCTTAACAGTTACAAACTCAATGATCACTGCCAGTTGTTCTTCTAGTGAAACATTTTAAGTAAAAATACCAGTTTTCAAACAGAATAGCACATTTTTGTATAATAATTATGACTTTTGTTTTATTGCAGTTTGTAATTATTTTATTATGCAGTTCAGGCTTTACTTTAAAGTAGAGAGTTCTGATGTGATCTAGCCGGCTGCATTACTTGTCTCTCAGTTTGTACTTAGAAGATGTGCAGTACTTAATTATTAATCTGTAATTCAATCAATAGAAAACATTTTGCTAGAAAGTATATTAATGTTATTCCTAATGTGAGCAGTATGTAAAGTAAGAAGTAACAAAATATATTAACTGATAGGGGACAGGCCCGCTCAGCAAGTGCCTTCAATGTGTTCTGCAGAGTCTACAGCAGCTGAGAGACAAAAGAGAGACTTTGGAGTGATTAAGTATCATTTTTCTGCTTTTCTTGCTGTCTTAAACTAATTCCGCCTAAAATGGCAGTTGTTTTAGCGTGTTTGTGATTTAAAAAGTTTGTTATTGCTACATATTGTACTTATTTGCTGCCTGCACTTGAATTAAGTTGCTTTTGTGTTTAAATAATGTGTTTAACTGTTGTTGGCTACACATTAAAGTGCAATAGCCTTTTCTGTGCATTTAAAGTGTTGTTTTGATTGTATCTGCTCTATTTTCTGAGAAAAAAAAAATACTTGTTTTCTGTCTTTCTGAACTAGTGTAATCCAGTTTTCAGGTTATTGCTGAATCCAGGGCTGTGTTACAAGTTTCTGTGTTGCCCATACCTTACTTGGATAGAAAGAAGTTTCTCTGTTCACCTGTGAGAGAGGGGAGCTTTGAGCAGCCTCTCTGTCCCTGAAGGTTTCAGCCCAGAAGTTAGTAGTTTATTGGCCATTTTGGGCTAATTTCTATCTCTTTCACTTCCCTGCTAAAAAAACGCATTTGTGCAGCTAGCTAGAGTTAAACTGTTCTCGGCTCCACGAAGTCTATTCTTCAATTTTTCCCTTGGAACTAGACAAACCTTCAACTTTAGCACTCAAACCATTCATTTCACAGTCAAGCACTTGCTTAAAACCCATAGCAAGCACTAATTAACCCTAGCACTAGACCCCCCCTGTACTGTCCAGAAGGACAAGGCTCTCTATTCGTCCCCACCAGCCAATCAGAAAAACAGCTTACTCTACCTATTCAGGCATGTCCAAAGGTCAGTTTCCGGTGTACACTCCAGTCCAGCTGGTGAATCTGGGCATTTTGAGGCAATGTTACAGCTGCCTCATGTACACAGACAACCCTCTCCTCCTACCACCAAACACTAATATATGCGAGAGATGCAATTATACAGCCAAACTAGAGGCAAAGCTCTCTCAACCCAAGACTGGAACTGACAGTCAAGAGGAGAAGGGTAATACTTGCAACACACCACCAGTCTCACAATAGACCTAATAAACCAACACTGGCAAATAACACACAGGAATACATGAAAACATACTTGGAGGCTCTAAATAAAAATCTGCAAAGGCAACAGAGACCTCCAAAGCAGATATCCAAGCAACCTCCACACCCCATCACCAACCATGAAACACATAATTCACATAATCAGTGCGCCACGCAATCACAGCCCTTGAGGCAAAATAACATACCCAACACACTAGTAATAGGCGACTCTATAGTCAGGCACACTGATGTCCCACTAACTAGGCTGGACAAGGAGAAGGTTACAGTTAGCTGCCTGTCAGGAGCCAGGATCCGCCCCATAACACAAGCCCTTAGGTCACTCCAGAACAAGTACAAATACGACTCTGTCATTGTCCATGTTGGTGTGAATGACCTGAGATGTACCTCCCTGGACTACATGAAAAGAGACATGGAAGAGCTCTCTGATCATGTAGCCCAGGCTGACAATATCCAGGCTGCGTTCTACACGAACTACAGAATGAACTGGCTCCCTACCTAAGTACCATGTTCAGTCATAGCCTCACCTCAGGCTTTGTCCCCACTGAATGGCGCACCATGACGGTTATCCCACTCCACAAGGGGGGAACCACGACGGACCCCGGGAACTTTCACCCCATTAGCCTGACGAGCCTGGTCTGCAAGGCCGTGGAATGTATCATCATGGAACTCATAAACAAAGACATTGGTAATCTCCAAACTCTGGACCCTACCCAGTTCAGATTTGTAAAAGGCAGATCATGTCTTCTAAACCTGATTAACTTCTTTGAAGCGGTCACCAAAGCCATAGATGAGGGTAAGGTGGTTCACACAGCTTATCTAGATCTCGCCAAGGCTTTCAATACCATCCCCCCACTCTGGAATTATAGATAAGCTCACTAAATTAGGTATAAATCCCTATGTCACAAGATGGGTTGTCAACTGGCTCATGGACAGAACCCACACTCTGAAAGTAGCAGACTCCAAATCCGACCTCAGACCAGTGACAAGTGGAGTACCACAGGGTTCAGTCCTGAGTCCTCTTCTGTTTGGTATCTACTTCTCTGAAGTACAGACTAACACAGAAGGTCTTTGGCTAACAAAGTTTGCAGATGACTGCAAACTAGGAGCCATAATTGAAACTCCTAATGATGTGGACATACTACAAAAGGGCCTCACTGAGACAGATGCCTGGTGTAAAAGCCATGGCCTGAAGCTCAATGCTAAAAAGTGTATTGTCATCCCCTTTGGTAAAAACTATGTACTCATGAACTACCACATAGCTGGTAGTCTACTTAACGCTGAAAATGTGATAAGAGACCTTGGGACACAGGTGGACAGTAGTTTCTCCTTTGATAATCACATCACCACAGTGGTCAGGAAATCCTTCTACGTGGCTCACCTCATCGCAAAAGGTTTCTCATCCAGAAAAAAAGAGGTCATTGTTCCCTTCTACTCATCACTCATGAGACCCATTATAGAGTACAACACCCCTTTTGGTATGTACCTCACAAGACATCTACAACAAGTGGAAAGGCCACAGAAATACCTCACAAAGAGGATTACTGGCCTCAAACAGATGCCCTATGCAGACCGTCTCAAAAAACTCCAGCTTTACTCCGTCGCATATCGCCTACTCAGAGGCAATCTCTGCCTAACATACAAAGCTATGTCAAACCCAGAGCTGTTGGACATGCTCCACTTAAAGAAATCCCAATCCCTCTGAGTTACATGCTCTAGGGACCTAAACCTTGTCACCGCAATAAACAGAACATGCTGGAGGGATAGATTCCTGTCCCAGAGACTTCCCATACTCTAGAATAAACTACCTATCTATATCAAACAAAGCTCCTCATTAGCACTCTTCAAGAAAAATCTTGATGATTGCTTGGGAGATAGGAAATTCACCCAGGGGATCACTTCTGTGGCTCTGCTCGACAGGGGCACAGGAACATAATTTTCTTGGGTGGCGAAAGCCAGGGTACATTTTTGGCTAGGCTTATATAAGCCCTAGGGCCAATAGCCTAGTACTTACCTATGAACCTATGGTATGACCCTGACCCTGAGTAGCATCCTGCCCTCACCAAGAATGATGCCACAGTGTAAAGAAAAAATGATCAATTTCAACAATTGGCTAAGTTTCTGGTGTCATTTAAAGGGGATCCAGTATCTGTCCGCCTGGGATGACATGCTCAACAAGCCACGTTGCTTCACAAGAGATGGCTTGCCCCTGTCACCCTTAGACTTTCGAATACTGGCCAAGGCTCTTGCCGCCCCCATAGTGCCTTTTTTAGGCAAGGCTCAAAAGACAAACCCACCACCATAAATAGCATAAGTAACCAAAAACTGAGGGTAATGCTACTCAACACCAGAAGTCTAAACCTCAAAATGCATGCACTTGAGGCACTCCTCAGTATGGAGAACATCGACATCTGTGCAGCAACAGAAACCTGGTTTAAGGCTCCTGAGAGCACCCCAGCACTACTAGGCTATAACTGATACTATACCTTTCAGCCACAGAACCAGGACTGAAACACAAAAGGCGGGGGTGTATCCATATTCATCAAGGATACCCACACCTCCAAGTTAGTGGTGCAGCACAATGCATCAGAGATCATCCATGTGCAACTAACAATGGGCAAAACTGCAATCCAAATTGTAGCTTGCTACAGATCACCCGCCATGACCCAGGACCCCCATTCCGCATTTCTGGAGACATTGGGAAATATGAAGGTCCTACCAAACACCCTAATACTGGGTGATTTCAATTACCCAAACATAAACTGGGAGAACTACTCAAGTACTAACTCTCTTGCCCAACACTTCCTAGAATTTATAAACTTGAATGCCCTAGATCAACTAGTCAGCTGCTGAAACCTTTACAAAGGCACTCTATGAGCATCTGCAGGAATGCATGGATCATGCTATCCCAAGTAAAACCAAAAATCACTCCTCCAAGAAAAGGAAACCAGTCTGGTGGACCCCTGCCATAAACAAGCTATACAACAGAAGGAGGAAACTAGTACAGAAAAGAGTAAAATCCCAAGAAGGAAAGACATTCCTGATCAGCATCAGCAAGAAACTACGATCCCTCATTAAATCATCCAAGGCTAGTTTTGAAAGAAAAATTGCCAATGACTCCAAAAGATAACAACAAAGCATTCTTTAGCTATGTCAAGAACCTAAGTGGAAACTCTCAGATCTGCTCTGAGTTAGTACAGAATGGCACAAAATATACTTAACCAACTGATATTGCCAACATTCTGGCAGACAGGTTTAGTGCAAACTTTACCCCCCTCTCACCCCTTAAAGGGCCGATAACCATACCAGAAGAATGTAGGGCCCCATCAATCACTGACACACAGGTTAAAACAGCCCTATCCAAAGCCAAAAATACAGCTTCAATGGGACCGGACGGTGTCCCAGGCTGTGTCTTACAAGAGCTCCAAAATGAACTAACCCCTCACCTAAACACACTGTTCAAACTCAGCCTCTCTACAGGCTACGTACCCACAGAATGGCACACAGCAACAGTTATCCTGCTCCACAAAGGTGGAGCCACAACAGATCCTGGGAACTATCGCCTGATAAGCCTGACTAGCCTGGTCTGCAAGGCTATGGAGCGCATCATCATGGAACTCATTAACAGAGACATTGGGATCCTCCAAACCTTGGACCCTACCCAGTTGGCTTGTTAAGGGCAGATCATGCCTCCTAAACTTGGTGGACTTCTTTGAGACAGTTACCAAGGCATTAGATGAGGGAAAGGAGGGTCACACAGCCTACCTAGACCTCGCAAAGGCTTTCAACACCATTCCCCATTCTAGTATTATAGACAAGCTCACTCAGCTTGAACATAAACCCCTATGTCATGAGATGGGTTGCCAATTGGCTCATGGATAGAACCCACATGGTGAGAGTTGCAGGCTCTATGTCTGACTCTAAACCGGTTACAAATGGCATCCCCCAGGACTCAGTCCTAGGACCCCCTCCTGTTTGGTATATACTTCTCAGAGGTACAGGCAAGCATAGGAGGACTATGGCTGACCAAGTTTGCAGACGACTGCAAACTAGGGGCCATAATTGATTCCCCAGCTGATACAGACACCCTCCAGAAGGGTCCCACTGAAACAGATACCTGGTGTCAAAATTATGGCCTCAAACTAAATGCCAAAAAGTGCCTAGTCATCCCCTTTGGAAAAAAACAAAGTACCCATGAACTACCACATAGGTGGTAGTCCCCTAAATATAGAAAATGTAATAAGGGATCTGGGGACCCAAGTAGATAGTAATCTCTCCTTCGATAATCATATTGCCAAGGTGGTTAGAAAATCCTTCTATGTGGCCCACCTAATCACAAAAGTGTTTGCATTGAGAACAAAAGAGGTTATTGTGCCTCTCTACTCATCACTCATTAGACCCATCATAGAATACAACACCCCATTCGGGATGTACCTTACAAGACACCTGCAACAGCTGGAAAGACCACAAAAGTACCTCACCAAGAGGATTACTGGAATCAAACAGATACCCTATGCAGCCCGACTCAAGAAACTCCAGCTGAACTCGGTTGCATACCGTTTACTCAGAGGTGATCTCTGCCTGACATACAAGGCCATGTCCAACCCAAAATTGATGGACATGCTCCACCTAAAAAAAATCCAAGAGAGCCACACGCTGTAGAGATATAAACCTCATGCAACGATAAATAGGACATGCTGGAGGGATAGATTCCTGTCCCAGAGACTCCCCATGCTTTGGAACAAAATTCCAATATATATCAGGCAGAGCCTCTCAATAACACTCTTCAAGAGAAACCTTGGTGGGTGGATGGGAAACAGAAAATTTACCCTGGGGATCACTGCAGTGGCTCTGCTGGACAGTGTCACAGGGAACTAATGGCTCTGCTGGACAGGGGCACCGGGCACTAATCTAAGGAGGTGGCGAAAGCCAACACATTCTGGCTAGGCTTATAAATGCCCTTGGGCAGATGGCCTAATACTTACCTATGAACCTATGAAGTTGATTCTAGGAAAAATAATGAATTCCAAGCTATGTTATTATACAAAGAATGTATCAGTTTTGTGTATTCTTTATAACAAGGGAATGCAGTTTTAGCTTTATTTTTCCATTTGCTGTTTCAGGTAGTCTTTAGACCATTAGCTACTGCCGTACAGGCTGTATCTCTTGCCAGTAGTAACTAACTGCTCAGCCATTTGCTAATCACATGATCATAGGTGTACTCATTTCCCACCTAGTGTGGTAGAGCCGAGTTCTGCCTGACAAACTGTTGCTGCCAGATCAAATCTGGTCCTTTTCTACTGCAGTACCATTGTCATATTACTTTTAACAGGTGGCAACTAATAGCTTGAGTTAATATTATAATTGGGAAAACAAATAATGAAAAGCTGGCAAAGGGCTAGAAGGTCTACTGACGGAGGCTTAAAATCTCAATAAATTATTCTATTAGCAAATGAAGAGTTCAAAGCTAAATCTAATACCACAATTATAGGCAGGTATAAGAGAGAGAAGTTTAAGGACGTGGGCTGTTTGACCTAATGCAAGATGTTTGAAAGTACACATTGGCTGAAAAAAACAGCCAACTACAAAACA
Organism: Protopterus annectens; assembly: GCF_019279795.1. NCBI lineage: Eukaryota > Metazoa > Chordata > Ceratodontiformes > Protopteridae > Protopterus > Protopterus annectens. Next base: position 1,331,127,202 of record NC_056739.1, read on the forward strand.
GACATCATTTTTCTATTAGAGCAAAGCCCCAGACATTTTCTATTATGGGAGTATGCACACTGTATCTGTATTTTATTTCTAGAAATAACCAGATCTGTAGTCAATCCACTCTGAATAAACGGAGAGGAAAAATTAAACAATGTTTTGCTGCTGTTCTAAGATTTTTTAGTTGGTGTGTACATTTGTCTAGGTCAAAGTCAATCTTGTAACATGCTCCCCAGTTACAAGAAGAAAATTACTTTTTCATAGGACCACTTGGGACCCCCTTTTTGCTCACGAATATGGAAATAGTTGAAAATGCTGAAATCATAAATGCAGTTTGTGCTTTTTTTGTGCAGCCTTATGGGGTCATTATTACAATTGTACTGATGGTCTTGCAGAGAGAAGGTGTTCTGCTCTTTATTTTCTTTCTTGAAAAATAAACTGTCAGGATACATTGCATTTGCTTTTGTATTCTGCTGATTCTTTTGCCCTTGGTTCAGTACAGCATTTTTTCTTTAAAAAAACTTGTTATTCAGATTAAGTGGCTAAGTCTCTAAGATATAGTAAGATATACTGTCTTCATGAAGTTGCTGTAGTAATTCTGCCTTTTTTTTTTTTTATACCAATCTATACTGTAAGGCACCAAAGCAACAACCCCAAAACACATCACTACAGCAGGTAAGAAAACTTGCTACTTGTCATGGTCACTTTTAGTATACATTACATCTCCTTAACTGTGAGTCACCAAAGACTCTACCCATATGTAATGCTGTCTCTGAATCAAATAACCCCCTCTAGGTGTTATAAATGCACTAGCCCCCATCAGAATAAAAAGAGTCAAAGCCAGCCCTGCCTCATAGCTGTCCTCAGGAACTAAACAATTCATGAAGCAAAGATGCAAAGCATAGAAGGTCTGCACACAAAAAATGCTTGTCCAGCCAAACATTCACATTAATAACCAAAACTGTTCTGGGTCTCAATCAATAAACTGTTAAACCCTGAACAAGCTGCATAACCAACATCAAACACAGAGAAACAAAATGGTACCACAGCCAACCAATTTAATATTAACTTTATACAGACAGTAAAACCATTAACCAACTGGGTGACCAATCAAGCTCTAGCTGTTCCTACTCAATCAAGCAGCCTCCTTCAGCATTTCTCCTTCCAACCACATCCCATATACACCATGAAAAAATGCTTCCAAAAATTAAAGCCTACTACAACTGCCCCTGACAATGTAACTGGTGAATATCTTATAATAGCACATATCCATTTTCAATTTTGTTAACTTGATCCATATCTGAAAATAAAGTCCCATCATTATGCAAAAAATATTTATTTATTTATTTATTTATTTTATTTTATTGCATTTGTTTACCGGGAAAGTCCACTGGGCCTAAAAGAGCCCGTTTTCAGTAGAGGCCTGGGGAGAAAAGCTCCGACAAGAACACAGATACAGAAAAAAATTAAACAGAAATTGGTACAAAAGTAGAAACTGTGTTACACATAGTGATTACAGTAATATATATAGAATATATACATAAAGGCAGGAATTATTTGGTTTGATTACAGTAATATATACAGAATATATACATAAAAGCTGGAATCTAGTTGGTTTGATTACAGTAATATATACAGAATACATACATAAAGTAGGAAATTAGTTGGTTGCCAGATGAAGTCAATCTGAGAGGTATAAACAGAAATATATTATTCAGCATTATTCTACCAGTATCAACAAGTGATGAAAAAATAATAAATATGGAGAAAGTATCATCAGTCACTAGTAGGATAAAGTACAGGAGTTTAGTTATTATTTAAGGAGAAGGAAGAGGTTAGGTCATAGAGTAGGTACAATTGATTAATCCCCTGTACAAGGGTGGAATTAATACAAACCTTTCAACTATAGGCCAACTGATATTTTATCTCCTCTATCAAAAGTATTAGAAACACATATCCATAAGCAGATTATCAACTCTCCAATATATAACCAGCGTCAGTCTTCAACCTAACATGGCTTCTGTCCTCATCACAGCACAACTACTGCTTTGCTGAATGTTGTTAATACTTTCATCATCCATATAAATGCTGGAAGCCTAGTCTCCACCAACTTCATATATTTATCAAAAGCTTTTGATACTGTCTCCCAAAAGAAACTCTTACATAAACTGTCATCCTTAAGACTCACCAAATCTTCAATGGGATGGTTCCATAGCTACATTTCAAACAGGCCACAAGTAGTGAAATGTAAAAATGATGTATCCACCTTTTTGCCGCTAACTATTAGTGTCCCACAAGGATCTATACTTGGCTCCATACTTTTCAACATATTCATCAATGACCTATACACTGCTACAAAAAATGCTGCCCAAGTTTAGTACACTGGTGACTTGAGCCTAATCTGTTCTGCCAAATCTCTATCTCTGTCTTGGTCTCTCTCTCTCTCTCTCTCTCTCTCTCTAAACTCCAAGACCTTACACAACAATCAATGCTTATTGATTGAAACATGGCTAAGTAATTCACAACATTTTCTATTCCTTAAAAATGCTGAATTACTGCTGTTCACTCCAAAAACACATCTCTGACAAAACAACACTATTGAGTATTGTCCCTGCCAGCAACACCATGATAGAACAAGTAAACCATGAAAAATTACTGAGTGTCATCATAGATAACCACTTGAAATTTGACCACGGTGTGTCACGTGTCATCAGAGATAACCACTTGAAATTTGACCACTGTGTATCACATGTAGTTAACAAACTCATCAAAAACCAGGTACATTTTACAGAGTAAAAACTTGCCTCTCTGACATAGCTAGAAGACATATTGCCTCTACTTCCTTACTGCTATCTCTCCTCTATGCAGATCCATTCTTGGCTAAGTCTCACAAGTGTCCATACTTGAGCAGTGTTATAAGAAAATATCCAAATTTGCAGTAAACTGTAACAACAGAACACACCACTGCCTAGCACTCAGAAAATTAAACTGGTTAGGGCTACCACATCAACTAGCTATCTCTCTTAGCTGACTACAATATACAGACTTCTCTATAAGCCAGAAAATTGCCCAGACCATAACACCTTAATACAGCAATACTTCCCAGTACAATTTTTCGCTCTAGAGAAAATCAGTAATCACTAAAACAAAACCATCTAATACTGCAGTTGACTCTCTATATTCAAATTGTATAGCTAATCTGTGGAACCACATCCCCCTATAACTAAAATCTATTCAAATTGCAGACACATTTAAAACACAACTAACCTTCACCTGTTAGATAAATGGACCTGCTCCTGTACATCGCCATTATTGCCAGCTTGCCATATCATCAAACGATTTCTCCTTTTTCAGAATTCTATACCTCACAGCCGGACTTCATCTATGCCTGAATTGTTTTAATAGTATCTCCCAGCTATACTCATTATTTTGTGACACTGCTCATCCCCACCTCTATACTTCTAATATAAACCTTATTAGAGTCTTATATATATATATATATATATATATATATATATATATATATATATATATATATATATATATATATATATATATATATATATGTATATATATATATATATATATATATATGTGTGTATATATATATATATATATATATATATATATGTATGGCTCTAGGACTATTGCACAAAGCTGCAATAGCCAAACCCAACATCACCCAACACATTTTAACGAAAGCGCTTTTACTGAAAAATCACTTTCCTTAAAATGTGTAAAAAAAAAAAAAAGAAAAGAAAAAAGCATTTATGCAGGGGGCTATGACCCCCTGCACCCCCCATGTGGGGGGATGTGCCCCCTACACCCCCCACTTTAATATTCTCAATCCAAGACCACACTACAATGGGGAAAAGGGAATCTTCCCCTATCTGCACTGTAGTACGGCCTCCACAACAGCATACTTACTCGAAAATGCTGCTTCGGTGAACAGCATTTTCGCGTAAGTATGTTCGACCATGAGTGCTTTGGGGATTAGTATGGAACCCATACATATATATATATATATATTATATATATACATATATATAATATATATATATATATATATATATATATACATATATATATATATATATATATATATATATATATATATATATATATACACATATATATATAAAATTTCTCTAAATTTGCTTTACACCTCAACTACAATATTAATATGTTCTGCCATATCTACTCTTTCCCTCACCTCATTTTCTTTGAATTTCTAAGTGTTAATCACATGATCTATTATCTGACTGACAAACTCATAAAATGCACTACTTCAGATGCTCAATGCTCAGTATCAACTAATGTATAAGTACCTTTTATGCTATAATAGCAGCCACTGCTTTCATATGAATATAAGCTAATCAGCAGACATGTGCGACTATGTGAGGTAGTGCCAGCTATAACAGGAGAAGTAGGGCAGTGGATTTGTAACATATGTCAGCATAGCTAGCTGGAGTTTTGTAAAGAATTATACCTCATTTGTATATCAACCTGATTTATATATGTGTTTGTGTTGAAAATGTATTTTTAAAGCTGCTTGGGTTAAAAATGTACCAACAGTGGGTCCTACTGGACAGCAAAGAAATACACCTGTATGTCAGACTGTATTGTAACTGTTGAATTAATATATTGTAACAGAGGATACTGGAAGAGACTAGAGTAATCTCAGTCCAACTAACTTTGAAAAAAATTATGAAATTAAATTACCTGGTTTAGGCCATAAAGATTGTATCTTACAGCTCTGATTGCAACCAGAGACAAACTGTCTGGGATAAGCAGGATTAGGAATACTACTGTATTGTCTGTAGGGGTGCAAAGATTGCAACTTTAGAAGAGTGGAAGATTTTCAAATAGTTTTATAACTTCCAGAGGCTATAACACATCTTAGCAAAGCTCTATGTTTGTGTATTATGACACATATGTGCTAGATTCTAGTTCAGTTTCTAGCAAAGGGGATAGTGTGGGAACCAGAAGTCAAATGAACAGATGTATGTGATGTCATCCTGTAATCCAGCAGTGAAATGATGTTTTAATACTAAACGAGGCAGAAGTCTCAGGGCAGTCTGTTTTTGAAACCTGACAAAGAAAGACCATTCACCTACATCATCTTGCCTTGCTTTATTAAATAAGCAGTAATTCTTTAGATCAGTCAGGAAAATATAGTAAGATTAGTTTAGTATTGTTTCTGTGTTTGTGTGAATTTTTCCATCTGTGTTATTTTTAATATTTCCCGTGGCTGAAACTCTGGTGTTTATTGTGAATAGATATTTAGTATTTCCATGTTCTTTTATTATTTATTATTAAATATATTTAAACTTTTCATTGTGGCTGATCTTTTAGAGAATATTTTAACCTTTGAGAGTACTTACATTTATTTGGTGACAGACACTGTGGCTGCTCCTGAAAGCCTTGCTGCATTGGTTAAACAACCATTTGTATTTATATTAGTATTAATTTTACCAAATATAATTGATACCCTGGTAAGAACCTTATAGTAGCTGGCTTTGGAGTGTTCTGATGGCAGTATCTACCTTATAGTCTAAGCAGAGGGGGCATAGATGATAAATCTGTGCCAGCCATTCCCAGGGGTGTGTGTGTGTGTGTGTGTGTGTGTGTGTGTGTGTGTGTGTGTGTGTGTGTGTGTGTGTGTGTGTGTGTCAGCTACTTGGAGCAGGGACGGAGTGCACTGGTTTCATAGAGAGGGTGGTGGAGGACTTGGCTTGGAACACTCGGCTGAGGACTCAACTCTATAGCTTTGTCAGTGGGGATTCTTATTTGGGGCCTGGAGAGACATAGGGAAACCCAGCCTCAGGAGTGAGTGTGCTCTCTGTGTGCTCTTAAGGGAAATTGTGCTTGTTGCAGAGAGCTGCATCCAGCAATACTGTGTTTATCTATCTTTATTCCAAGTGAATGTCCCTCACTGGTGTCAGTGATGAGGATTGAGGCTCAGGGTAGAGCAGGGACATCACAGTATGTATAATTGTTAATGTATATTATTTAATGTATGTTCTTGTATATTACTGAATATACATTTAAGATTATAATATAAATGAACAAACAAATTAACGATCCAACGGATAAACGCACCAAGTACCTGTAGTAAAAAGTATAGTTCAATTTGAAAAAGTTGGGTACTTGTGCGTGGAGTGGAATAATTTCGATATAATGTTGTGTAGTAAATCCAAGTTACAGTTCTAATGCTGTTGTTCAACTTCTCGGTCAAAAAACTTCTCCGAAATGAATCCAAATTGTTTATTAACATAAACAGTCAGAACAGAGAACAAAGATAAGCGCTTTCACTAATGTTAGCTTCTTCAGATCATTTACATTCTCATTTTACTTCAGTGGTTTATATAATCTTTCATTAATTGTTAAATTGAATAATTTGTAACAATGGGACAATTACATAAAAAAGTGTGGGAAAATAAATCATTTAAGTTTTTTTAAAAAAGAGAGGCATCATCACATTACATCTTGTACATACTGAATCTCAACAATATATTGCACTACATAAAATTGCTTAAATACATAAAAAATACTCAAATGTGCAAGAAATATATAAATAAAAAAATATATATGTTAGAAACATATTCAACATATTAAGAATATTAAAAACCTAAACCTTACTATAGGGAGATTTGTATTTAATGTATAACATGAATATAAATGTATGATTTTATATATACTGGTGGTCTGAATGTAAACTGAAAAACCTATGATGTCATCTCTGTTTGTCAATATCTGAATGACATTAACTACAAGGGAATATGATTAAAATGTGGAGTATATTTTAAATATATATATGTATGTATAAAATATGTATATATAACAAATATATGAGTACTTGTGTATTGATAGATGTATATAAAAAAATTATTAATTAATTATAAATATATATAAATATGTATGTATATGTAACAAATATTAAAAACTAGTATGTATATATATAAAAAATGTGTATATAAATATGAATATAAATATAAATATGTATGTAATAAAAAATTAAATAAATAAGTAAATAAATTAACCAATAAATATGTAAATTTGTATAAAATTGTATAGAGTGTATAGGAAAATATATATATATATATTTTGTTTACATGTTATGTTTGATGTATGAATGTCAACTAAAAAATGGGTCTCAAAACTATCTAGATGTAAACATGCTAATGTATATAGTGTAAAATATATGGGGCTATGTATATTATACCATCCTATTAGTGGTTGGATAAATCATGTAATATATAGATATGTATGTATGGGCATGAAATACCTAAAATATAAAAAACATATATAAAAAAATGTATGTATGTATAAATAGGTAAAAATGTTATCAAGTAAATAAATGTATGTTACTAAACAATTATTAAGTATTATTAAATAAATAAATGTATATTACTAAATAATTATTTAATATGTCTTCTTTGTTTTAGGTATGGTTTGATCGATGCCCTCTCGTTCAAACCATGCCCTCTGTCAGCTCTTAACAAGATAATCCAACCACTCTCCTTGTTTTCAGTGTGGCATCTTATATCTCCTCCCCTTGGATTTGGTGTTATAACCTCTAAGGCTCTAAAAGTAAAAGTATGTTGTGCACCTGCTTCCTTAACATGTTTTGCTAGAGCATTATTAGTGTTCAGCTTCCTGATATTATAGCAGTGCTCCCTCATCCTATCACGTAGGCATCTGTTAGTTTTGCCCACATAGAAGGATGAGCATATCGAACACACTGCTAAATAGACTACGTGACATGTCATGCAGTTAGCATTTGCATTTATAATAAATTCTCTATTAGAATCAGGATGCAAGAAAATAGGCTCTGTGTTAATTAATTTGCAGAAGTTACATTTACCACAGGGTGTTGTGGTATTTATGGTATCTGAATCTTTTTTATATGTATTATAGCACAACTTCCTTTTCAAATTCATCTTATTCCTATATAAGAATGAGGGTCTTTCACCAACTATACTCTTTATGTCTTCGTCAATAGTTAAAATGTCCCAATATTTATTTATAATGAGTCTAATTTCATCATTGTCTCTAGTATAAAACGTTGGAAACTTAACTTTATTTAAATCTCTATTGGTGCCCATATTAATTGTATTAGCTGGTCCAAAATATGGTGCACCACTGGTTGCCCTTATTTCAGGTGTTATTTCTAAGTGTTCTTTAACTTCATTCGATTTGTAACCTCTTTCTATAAATAGATTACTTAATTCATCTAAGTCCTTTTCTAAGCCTAATATATTAGAATTCATCCTAGACATCCTGAGAGCTTGTCCTTTCATAACATTTTTAAAAACATATGTAGAGCCTTAGAGGTTATAACACCAAATCCAAGGGGAGGAGATATAAGATGCCACACTGAAAACAAGGAGAGTGGTTGGTTTATCTTGTTAAGAGCTGACAGAGGGCATGGTTTGAACGAGAGGGCATCGATCAAACCATACCTAAAACAAAGAAGACATATTAAATAATTATTTAGTAATATACATTTATTTATTTAATAATACTTAATAATTGTTTAGTAACATACATTTATTTACTTGATAACATTTTTACCTATTTATACATACATACATTTTTTTATATATATGTTTTTTATATTTTAGGTATTTCATGCCCATACATACATATCTATATATTACATGATTTATCCAACCACTAATAGGATGGTATAATATACATAGCCCCATATATTTTACACTATATACATTAGCATGTTTACATCTAGATAGTTTTGAGACCCATTTTTTAGTTGACATTCATACATCAAACATAACATGTAAACAAAATATATATATATATATTTTCCTATACACTCTATACAATTTTATACAAATTTACATATTTATTGGTTAATTTATTTACTTATTTATTTAATTTTTTATTACATACATATTTATATTTATATTCATATTTATATACACATTTTTTATATATATACATACTAGTTTTTAATATTTGTTACATATACATACATATTTATATATATTTATAATTAATTAATAATTTTTTTATATACATCTATCAATACACAAGTACTCATATATTTGTTATATATACATATTTTATACATACATATATATATTTAAAATATACTCCACATTTTAATCATATTCCCTTGTAGTTAATGTCATTCAGATATTGACAAACAGAGATGACATCATAGGTTTTTCAGTTTACATTCAGACCACCAGTATATATAAAATCATACATTTATATTCATGTTATACATTAAATACAAATCTCCCTATAGTAAGGTTTAGGTTTTTAATATTCTTAATATGTTGAATATGTTTCTAACATATATTTTTTTATTTATATATTTCTTGCACATTTGAGTATTTTTTATGTATTTAAGCAATTTTATGTAGTGCAATATATTGTTGAGATTCAGTATGTACAAGATGTAATGTGATGATGCCTCTCTTTTTTAAAAAAACTTAAATGATTTATTTTCCCACACTTTTTTATGTAATTGTCCCATTGTTACAAATTATTCAATTTAACAATTAATGAAAGATTATATAAACCACTGAAGTAAAATGAGAATGTAAATGATCTGAAGAAGCTAACATTAGTGAAAGCGCTTATCTTTGTTCTCTGTTCTGACTGTTTATGTTAATAAACAATTTGGATTCATTTCGGAGAAGTTTTTTGACCGAGAAGTTGAACAACAGCATTAGAACTGTAACTTGGATTTACTACACAACATTATATCGAAATTATTCCACTCCACGCACAAGTACCCAACTTTTTCAAATAAGATTATAATATGTTGGAGCTTTTATTCCTGGGTCTCCACTGAGAAGGGTTTTTTGACTAAACCCAGTAGGAAAAAAACAGTAAACAAAGGAAAATAAAATACATAAAATTATTAGCTGAGTTGGCAGTTTCCAGCCAGCAAGTGCATATTGTTAAACACAACAGTAAAGGGTTGGCATGATTAATTTTATTATAACCATAAATTGTTAGTATTCAGAGTCGATGCATATAAATGATTTTATAGTGTATGAGACATCATTTTGTAAGAGATGGAATAGTAAAAGTTAACTTACATGGAAAGGATGGAGAATGGTTTTATGATGCCATCTTGCAATATCATCCTTACATCCAAGCCTTTTGTATCTTTATGTACAGAACCTGTATTTGAGTCCCTTCTTTGCAAACATATATTACATAATGTCTTTCAGCATTAGACCTTACTTCCACAATTGTTGTCCTTAGTACCTGGGACACTGTACCGCATGTTACTAAATACATATCTGAAGTTTGCACTAAATGGAAAATATTTCTTATGGAAAGATCCATCTGATCCTACTTATCACACAGTCCTCTCCCTTGGTCTTTTTCCTTGTCCCTTAAAACATGCTCCCTCATCTATGCTAACATGTATCTTTACCCGTTAATGTCTCCTTATACCTTCACCCCCCTAATTCCATGACTTCCTTTACTCATGCTAACCATATATTTAATCCTAACAGTTCTGTGTCTTAAATATGCCCTCTGGACCATTATTTAACACCTGATCTACACAATTACACTTGCAAGGTCTTACTGAAGCATATGTCTTCTGTGACCGCTTCACCTCACATTTAAAGTAATTCAGCTATGCACTAATATACCTTCCTATTTAGCTTTGTAATTGCATAGTTTTCTGTCACCTCTTTTATATGTCAGTTTGTCTCACTCAGTGTTGTAACCTTCTAGTCCTGTTAACATGCCAGCCACCAAATACATATTGTATCTGTTCACTAGAAACCATTGCTGCATTGCCATCAAAGATACATTTTCTTCTATGGTGTATAACATAAACATGTAATTAAATATAGCTGTATGCTAACATTTTTATACTAGAAGTCTTTAGTTTGATAGCCGGCTATGTCACAAGCATAGTTTATTTCCTTCTGTCTTATTTTTCCACATTTTGGTACTATAAATAGTATGTATCACTCCTATTGAGAAAAAAAAAAACAACATGTGTCTTTCTGATTGTATTGGCGCATTGTTAACAGATTGTAAAAAAAGTCATTCCATGTCACTCATGTGAATGCAGGATGCTTATTGCCCTTGAGATGGGCAAAATGGCACCGCATAAAATTTGATTTGTATTTCATTGCTTTAATGTTAAGAAAAGGACAAGTACTTTCCATTAATAAAGCCAGACATATGTCACGGTGGTGACCCATGTTACATGTAAGAAATACTTTCTGACAGTGAGAGATCAGTTCATATGAAGAAAATCTACTATACTTTGTTAGTGAACAATGAAGTATTAATTTGTGCTCAGTTTAGCAGAGATGTGGGCCTATAGCATACTGTGACAAATTATGTGGTTATTTGTCTTGTCAATGTATTGGGTCTAGTGTTAATACTAGAGTTACTCTGATGTTTAATATGCACTATAGTGAGGCCTTTAGTGGCCAGCTTTAAGTCCAAAATGAATGTGCAATGCATTTTTAGGTGTGATAAGTATGACACGTTCTGTTCTGTCCCAGTGGCTAACAGGTAATGAGATATAAATTCGTATATTTGCAGATTAATACTGTCAGAATAGAAAAGTACCTAGCAGTACAGTTGTACAAAATAAATGAGTTGTTAAGTTCTTATAGGGTTGCCAACTTTTCAAATTCCCAAAGTGGGACAACTGTGGTGCAAACATCAGATTTTGCAGGCCAAAACATACCCATGGCCAGTACAAGGGACAGAACTTTACTTTTTTGCCTAAATAAAAGCTTATTCTTGTAGCATTTTAGTTGCTTATTCTGTTTCTTATAACATTTAGGTGTTTCAAATACAGAATAACTGTTTTATGCAACTATTACATAAAATATAGGGAATAATTTTGCCCCAATATCTCAGGACATTTGCCATTTTTACAATTTTTTGGCAGGACACAACTGCCCAAAGAGAGACTGGCACTTGCAAAGTGGGACAGGTGGTAACCCTAAGTTCTTATGTTAGGCGGTGCACATATCCAGAACTAAAGCACACCTGGAGGACAAAGGTCACAGAGTTTATTATACCAGTCTTGGCCTCATTTACTAGAACATTATTATGATACTGATTCAGAAAAATGCACCAACAATTCATGCTGTTTGGTGGTAAGATGTTATCTGCGCTTGTCACTAGCTTTGTAATGTCAGTAATATTATGATTTTATGATTTATTGTCTTATTGTTAGAGTTGCTGTGAAAAAGTTATTCATTAATTTTGCAGGAAATATTAGAAAGACCGATTCAGTTAACCTCACGTAGAGCAGGAAAACATCTGCAAAAAGTTTTAGTTCATCTACAGGTCTCATTGCATACTGAGTACTATGAATGTTAAGCAATGAATTGCATCTCTTAACTAATTTAATTTCTGCCACTTTATTTTGTTCATTATTCAGTTTCATTAGTACATGATGATTTTCTTGCCAGATTCCGAATCTGTAGATAGAAATGTCTGCCTTTAATCCTCGTAAATAATATCACCATCTGCCAGGAGTATGTCAGATTACTTGCGACAGTTCCAACACCGCAAAAATGTTCTATTTCCAGAATGCTTTTCTTGAAGGATGCCTTCTGAAGCATTTCAGATTTTTTTATTTTATTTTGTTCACTTGTGGAAAGCATTCATCCCAGAAGACCTTTGCTAGGCTCATCTGGTATGATACAAAATAAGAACAAAGTTAGATTCAGTTCAACAGCTACAAAAATATGGAACTCAAGTGTTGCTATACAAATTATAAGACAGTAAGATGGTGCCCTTTAGACCACAAACCATAAGCATCACTATAACATCCGTATGGTAACATTTAGAATAAAATTATTTACATTATTTGCATAATGTGCAAAGATACTGTACATAAAAGGAAGTGAAATGGCTCTAGGGGGGGTTGGTAGTAATCCAAGGCTGTCTGTGGTTAAAGATTAAGCCAGAAGACTGCAGACAGAGACTTTTAAACAGTGCATCCCATAGAATTTCTAGAAGCAATGGATTAAATGCATTTGTGCAGTTTATTAAATTTCTGTTAAGCAGTATTCAGATTAAAGGACTGGTGCACTACAAGTGGAAACTTGATAACCCACAAATAAATTCAGCAGAGTTAAATGAGAATAGTATGCATGTTTTACATATTTATATGTTAAGCAAGAGAGTTCAGAAATCCTCTTCTGAGTGTTAGGCAGAATTAGTTAAAATTCCTGAGTTATTTAGAGGTCAACATTTGCATTGTATTAATGCTCATCCCCATCATATATACCATTACAACTAAAGGGAATGACTAAACAACAGAGCTGAGCACAGTTCTGCCAGCAACAATCCTGAAGTCATCAGTCCTCATAATATCAGTTGTGCAGCAGGTAATTCAGTTCTGTATGATGTTCTACTGCTGATTGAGTAATCATTGATCACAGTTACTTGTCACTCAGCTGCATGAGTCATGTGCCTGTAGTGATTCATTGGTTATTCTTAACTTTTCCTTTTTCTCTGTGGTTGTATGACCATGGAGTTTGTATATGACTGTATATTTATATGTTTATGTATATGCATGTGTGTCTCTCTATGTCTATCTATATATCAAAGTTAAAGTAAACTTTATTGTCATTTAGACGCACACTTCAGTGCAGACTATACTAAATTTCATTGCTTTGAGCTCTATGTGCAGACAATACATATAAATACAACATGTATAAATAAGAAAAGAAAAACATTTGTCATGACAATAGGACATAATTACATTTTTTTTGTATCTCTGTCTATTAGCAGCACTTAGTATTGCGCAAGTAGATATATTGCACAGTTGAGACTTGATCAGTTCCCATACCAAGTGGAAGTTCCACTTGTGTTCCCCAGCAAAATTCCAAGTCAGCCAAGAGGATTCAAATGTTCTCGGGATATTCTCCTACCAGAAAGCTATGGGACTCCAGAGTAGAGTATGCACCATTGTGTAAACGGTCGTTCTTTGTGTTTCTGTATTTACTGTTAAACTGATACCACTGTAGTGGCATATACACCAGCAAGGGCACTTCCCTTGCCTCCTCTTCCTCAGTCCTGAGGTTTCCCCTCCTAACATATTTTGTCTGGCTATCTGAGCACGCTAACTTAGTGGTGTTACAATCCCAGGCAGAGTGAAAGGCTCAGAGTTACCACACATTAACATAGAATAAATGTAAAAAGCAGAAAAGGTGCCCAAAAGTAATCTTTTGTTTCCCAACAGTAAACTCCTCATACAAGGACTAAGATCCTTGTGTCTATTGAGATCATCTGATATACAATATAACCCTTATTATACATGTCTAAATACCTTGGGTAATTATACGTGGGCTTAAATTGCAACTGCAGCACTATACCTGTAAACTGATAATTTTTTTGATGATCTTGCTCGGCTGTGGCTCTACCCACTCCGTTTGCCCTCCCTCCACTTGGGCTCACTCACTTCACTCCCTTACCCTATCCCCATTTCCACCTACCCCTGTATACTCTAGATTTATAGTCAAACCCCCTGTAAAGACCCTTTCCCACACTCCAATTAGCCAATAATCATAAATCCCTGCCCATGATACACAAACTCCTCCCCTACCTGCTCTTCATTTTGCACCTCACTCCCCTCCTGCTTCCTTCTAGCACTAGAGTACAAATCAATTTTCCACTCTCCACTTTTTGCAAGCCCAGATTATCATCACTAACTCTTCCATTCTTGCTTCTTGATTACTTTTTCTCCCTCCTCTTACCTATTGCTCCTCCTTATACTTTCTAAAGAAAATCTTCCCTACAATCAGTAACTAAACTCCCCTCATCTCAAAAATACACCCACACAAAACCACAGCTTGCTATTGTAGTCCTTCTTAACAAACCACAGCTTGCTATTGTACTCCTTCTTAACCCCATTTCTGTTCCTCATCTCTAGGTTATCATCTTATCACACTAACCTACAGTACCCTCCACTATCACCCACTCTTACCCATGTTACATCATCCTACAATATAACCCTTCATTTCCCTATCTCCCCCTCCTTCTTTAATACCTCCTAAATTCAGTTTCACAAATTAAAACATTTCATCCCTTTTCTTACTTCCCCTAGGCATAAGCTCAAACCTGCTACCTATTTTTTTCTTCTCTAAACCTAATTTACTTCATATAACACTCCTACCAGATGGGGACATCTACCCCAATCCTGGTCCATCCCCTTCCACCAACTCTATTACCGCCACCTCACCTATAGGGCACCAATTCCCCACCTCTTCAAAGCAACACCAGTTAATCTGCTCCATAAACCTACAAAGTCTCCCAAGCAGATTAACAGAATTTCACCCTTGGGTTGCCCACCACTCTCCCCACATCTTAACTCTCTCAGAAACCTGGCTCAAACCTCGTATCACAAACTCAGAAATTCTACCCCCCAGCTATAACATTTTCTGGCAAGATAGACTTTCTAAAAAAGTGGAATGTGTTGCCATCCTTTACTCAGAACAGCTTAACCTCTCCTCCCTCTCCCTACCCCCTCTATGACTTCTCCCCGACAGAACTTGTCTTTCTAAGCTGTCACCTTAACCCACGCAAAAAACTTGCCATAACATTTATCTATATACCTCCTGGCAACAGTATTCCAGTTCTTGACTATATGTTATCCTGGACCTCCCAACATATATGATAAGAGACAATCATACTAGGTGACGTTGATATTGTTTGGAATAAACTCCCCCAACTTCCCTAGCCTTAGTATTAACCTTTTCAGTTTCACTCAACTTATTTCTTTTCCCACTCATATCCAGAAAAATTCCAGCTCCACTCTTGATTGAATCTTAACTTCCAACACTAATCAGTACCACAACCCCACCACTTTACCAAACTCATTAAGTGATCACCTCCCTATCTCAATATTAAGACTACCTTCTCAAACCCCAGAAACCCACCTGTATAGAAACTGCTACAACCTGTCCAACTTTAATGCAGAAACTTTCAACAACCAACTCTTCCTTGTCAATTGGTCTCACATATATAACCTTCCTCTAAATGATGCTGTTCTTGAGTTTAATGATATTTCCTAAACATGTTAAATGCCCTAACACCCATCAGGAAAATTAGGATCAAATACAATCCTGCTCTCTGGCTCTTTAAAGATACCCTTTCCAATATAAAACTTAGAGACAGCACCTGGAAACAATAGATAAAGTCAAAATCTTCTTCTCTTCTCCTTAAATACAAAGAACTAAGAAACCTTACTAAAAAACGTATTATCTGGGACAAAATAAAATTCTATCAAGAAGCCCTATATACTCAGTATTCTAACTCCAAAATACTTTTGGCACAGTATGAACAATATTCTCCATCCAGGGAAACCTTCTACCCCCACCCATTTCCCTAATAAAATACCTCTTGAAACCACCACGCTGCTAAACAACTAGTTCATAGACTCTATTAGTAAACAATCTCCCCCTGACAACAATCAAAAACATCCCCAACTCCTTCTACCACCTGCCTCCAGACAGCCTTCTCCCTGAAATCTGTTTCCACTGCCTAGATAAAATACCTTTTGCCGAAACTTAAACTATGCTCTCCCTCCTTTGACAACCTAACCTCCCAATTTCTCAAACTTGCAGCAAATTCTATAGCATATCCCATCTCAATCCTATCAACTGTTCTATCAAATAATAATCAGTCCCTGAAATTTGGAAATTATTTTATACAATTCACAAAGGAGGTAACTCCACCGATCCATCCAATTACCGACCGATAGCCATCTTCTCCCCTCTCTCAAAAATTCTACAAAAATGCATTCATAGACAACATCTTAATTATCTACTTCAGGAGGACCTCCTTACCCCCTCTCATCATGGATTTAGACCCTATCACAGCACTTCTATCTTTCATGTAGACTATAGCAAAGGCAAGAAATAACAATAAACTGGTGTCATGTCTCTTCCTTGACCTCTCCAAATCTTTTGACACTGTATCCCACCCTAAGGTCCTGACTAAACTGACTGAACTAAACCTTTCTACATCCACCACTCTCTGGTTCACTAGTTATCTTAACAACAGACAGCAATATGTTAGATGGCAGACTGCCTACTCACCTTTCTTACCTATTCAAACAGGTGTCCCCCAAGGATCCATACTAGGCCCCCTTCTCTTTAATATTTTTACTAACAATTTGCATCCTGCCTGCAGGTCCTAATCACTAATCCAATATGCCGATGAGTCCACTCTTATTACTCTCTCTGACAACCCTACTGACATTCACTCCCTCAGACAGATGTCCTTTTAACACCATTGAATACTGGTTAATCCATAATCAACTCATCCTTAATCCAAAGAAAACCAAACTTCTCCTTTTCCTTCTAAAATCTGTCTAGCCTTAAAACTTCCTTCATTCTGTCTTCCCTAGAAAACACCATCATGCACGCCAACTCCCATACCAAATTTCTAGGTATTACAATTGACGATCAACTGAAATTTGACCATCATATCCAACAATCTATCAAAAAGACCAAAGACTAGGTTTACTTTATAGATAAAAATGATTCTTATCCACAACCTCAAGGATCTCACTCACCCAAGCCTATTTGCCTGTAAACCCCCTGACAATTCTTATCAGTACCTCACCCTTAAACAACTACAGTGGCTCAAATTCCCTCAACTACTACAGCTTTCACAGCTACAGACAGCACATTCTGTACTTTAAAAACCTGCAGACTGTCCCTCCCTATCCACCCTCCTATCTCTATACAAACCTTCACAATTTCTCAGTAGCACTGACCAACTGCTACTTGACACATACAGGCCTAACAAAACAACAGGGGAATTACTTCATAAATGCTCCATTTCTCAAACTTGGAACACACTCCCAACCAATATAAGTTTTATTCAATCTTTGATCCTTTTCAAAAGAGAATTGAAAAGCTATATCGCTAACTCTCCCTCCTGCACTTGTCAGCACCCAACCTAACTTTTTTCCCCCACTTGTCAGACTACAACATTTTCCTCCATACTTTTATGTAACTGTATAATAACTAGTCATATGATACCTTAGCAATGCCTCTTAGCTTTTTTTACTTAAATATCTTATTTTACTTCCCCTTAATTACTTTAGTTTCCCACCCCTTCTCTCTTTTCCTAACTATTTTCTGTCATCCTCTTTACTCTCCCCTACACTAACCCCCTCCCCTCTACTTTAACCCTTCTATTTAATTCTTCTTCCTGTTTACCTATTTGGTCTAGATATTAATGTTGCCTTTGGGGATTATTTAATTTTCTGATAATCTGATTTATTCTGTATGTTCAATCTGTAAATCCACATTTTTGATTCCAAGTTTACCTCTATTAGTTCATAACTCTACTGAATTTTATACTCTGTTGATTTCCATTAAGGCATGAATGTTTTGTACTTATGTATTTTCATATTCATATTACATGCAATGTAACTTTATTATTGTTGTTTTATCATTTGTTTTGGAGCTTTTCTCCTCGGATCTCCACTGAAAATGGGCCTCCAGTCCAGTGGATTAACCCAGTTAACAAAAGACAA